>NC_041389.1:123718932-123744490 GCF_002162155.2 Triticum dicoccoides
AACAAGATATCCACAAGGAAGTCATAAATATACCAATAAGATATTTGCTTGAAAGCATAGCACTTGGCTAGATATGGTCTTATTGTATATAAATGAATTCCAATCACACATCCATCAAAGACATCACAACTAGCAACAAGAGATCATCATTGGGATGCTTTGAGAAAGGAAACAAGTATCACAAGATATGAAATGAATATCATGCCAAGATGCAACCTACACAAGGTTGAAAGTAAGAGAGGAAAGCATGAATAGATACTTGTTACAGAGATATCATTGGAAGGATGTAGTAGATACCAATTGAAGGTAGATAGTAGTTCATTGATCATCCTAGCTTGACTCCAATATGCACATGGTGACAACACCTTCCTTGTGAGTGAGCCGAGCATCCAATGTATCTCCAAATGTTCCTAGAAGAACAACACAAACTAAACGGTACCCAAACTCATTGGGACCACATAATTAGAAACACCAATACGTAGGACAAACTACACATAAATATGTGCATATAGATATGAAAATAAATATCATGCACATCTCATCCAATTTGAGACTTGGTGGAGTTTCCCCTATATATTGGGTCAAAGAAAGAAAGCATGCCAAATAAAATACATGAAGTAAACATGCATGCTCAAAACTTTCAGGAACCGAAACGAAAAGACAAAGAAATGCCAAGCGAAAAGGATACCAAATGGAGAAATCATCACTTGGAAGATATCATTAAAGATACATGAAGGAATGAGATATCCATCGATACACACTAAAATAAAGATGTCAAACTCCCAGTGAGAGGATGGTTCCAAACAAACCAAGATCTCAACAAAGTTTCATGATGGCACAAGGTACCAAAAGAAAACAGCTTTCCTTCCACCAACACACACTTGATAAGGATCACAAGAAGAGTGTTCTAAAGAAAATAGGATAGCTCCCCCATGATTTGTGCACTATAGAGAATTTGCTTTGAATACCAAATGCACAAGGTGGGATCACCACTATCACTATATCTGGAAAACACTAGACAAGAACAAGAAATTAACAAGATCCACAAGTGGTATGGAAGACAGCGGGAGTTGACACAAACCTTGGCTAGAGAAAAGGCAAATAAAAACAAAAGCCAATGTAAAGATGATCAATTAAATTCTACCACACATAAATGACTACCAATTGTCAAAAGACAAGAAGTAGATGGAAAGAATTCCCGGTGGTAGATAGCAAGGATATCCAACATCATCTTTACACCACACACAAGCAAATTGCAACTTGTAGAGCTAACATGCCACTTAGGAACAAGATAATCTACAATATCAACACTAGGTGACAACATCTCAAATGTACACATTTTCTAGGCTAGTAATATACATAGCATATTACTCCCCCATAATGTGATACCAATGAAGAAAACTTAACAAGAGGCAATAAGAGGATCTAACACGAGATAATCAATGGAATTTTTAGAATTTGAATTTCTCATGAGAGATATACCACCTAGCGACTAGATAATCTTGTAATATCAATACTAGATGGTATTCCTCATGTACACACATTTATAGGATTGTGAGGTGCACAAAGCACATCACTCCCCCAAAATGGGATGTTCCATTAATCTCTCACATGATCCAACTAGGATACAAACAAGAAGCAAAAAGGCTCAACGCATGATGCACATGTACATGATGTGCAAACCAACACACACATACTTGATTGCTCAAGATAAGCAAGTTGGAAGCACAACATATACAAACACATGCAAGGAACAAAACCAAAACATGCAAAGGGGCAAGTAACTTTCAATGTAAACAATTTAAGTACAAGTTACCGCAAGGAGGCACATTGGATATAAGATAGAAACTTAACAACCCAATTGACTTGGCTTGAGACAACAAGAAAGATGAAGTCCCCTTAATTCTTCATAATGTAGCCAAGTCTCCAATGACCTCCAAAAACACCTATTGATCAAGTTTGAGCTTGTTGGTCCCCAACCAAGTTGGGTCCTAAGAGGTTAGTCACAATAGGCTTGGCTACCCAAATGGTTCTTTTCTTGACACCACTTTGAGTACCAACAAACTTGGCAAACACATTGCCAACCTTATCCTTCCCAAGAGAATAGATATCATCAATAATAATTGGGTTGGATAAGTTACCACTAGTGCATGAAGAAGCGACGTGACCTTTCTCACGACATAAGTAGCAACGTCTACTCTTCACTTTCTTCTCACTTGATTTCTCAACTTGAGAAGCATTAGCTTGAGTCTTCTTGGGAAGAGGCCTTTCTTCAACTTGAGGTTGAGCATGAGAATGCACTTGTAGCCGCTTCCCTTGTTGCTTGTCACTAATAGCCTTCCTCTTCAATGGGCAAGATCTAACATGATGCCCTTCAATTTTGCACTTGAAGCAAATAATCTTGGCCGAATTCTTGACTTGTTTTTGGCCCTTCTTCTTGTTGATCTTGGACTTATTCTTCTTGTTGGAGTTGAATCCAAGTCCACCTTTGTCATTGGGGGATTTTTGCACACTCAAGATATTGTTGGGTGTGAATTTTCCTTCATGACACTTTTCCAAGTCTTTCTTCAAATAAGTGACTTGGGCCTTGAGCTCTTTGATTTCCTCTACATGGTTAGTCTCAACACAAGTACTATAGGAAGTATAAGCTTCATCGTTAGAGCAACAAGGCAAGGAAAGCAATTCATCACAAGATGTACCAACATTGTGAGTAGATGAATTACAAGGACTAGCACATGGCAATATACTATTTTGACTAGAAGTAGTGCTAGTATCTACATGAGGCTCACTAGATGTTACCTTAGCAATCATGGCCTCATGAGCTATCTTTAGCACACTATGGGATACTAGAAGATCATCATGAGAGCTTGAGATCTTTTCATGACTTTCTTCCAATTTTCCATAATTGCTAGATAGCACCTCAAGTTGAGCCCGTAGCTCAACATTCTCCTTCAAAATAGATGCTTCACAAGTAATATAGTTAGTAGCACAAGCATCATCATTTACAACAATAGGAGAGGACAACTTGGCAAGCTCTTTTAAATAAGAAGCTTCAAGTTGGGCATGAGACTCGGTGAGTTTGATGAGCTCACCCTTGATGACCCTTGAGCCATTTTGGAGGTGCTCAAAATCCTCAAGGAGTCTAGCATGAGAAACTTCAAGCTTAGCATTTTTAGTTTTGAAATCATTGGCCACCTCAAGAGCTCTATCATGAGATTCCTTAACTCTAGATAATTCTAAAGCAAAAGTCTCCTCAAGAGATTCGGAGGTGGTTTGTTCATGTTCAAGAGCTTGAGATAGCTCCGCGATCTCATTTGCGTAATCACGCCCATGAGCTTCCATTTTCTCAATGGTGACCTCATGCTCCTCTAGATGAGATTCCAACTCCTCAATGTATTTCTTGCCATCAATGGCAATGGACATTATTTCCATGAAGTTGGAACGAGCAATTTTATTCTTAAGAAGAGCTTTAAAAATCATTTCCCCCTTAATTTTTAAGGAAGCAACATCATCATTCTCTTCATCATAATCGACATCATCATCACTCTTGTCATTATCAATATCATCACAAGATATATTGGGATTCAAAGTGGGAGATACCTTTGAAGCCTTGGCCATAAGGCAAAAAGCAATAGATGATGATGTAGGATCCCTTGAAGCACCATTCAAGACCACATCTTGTTCCATGGAGTGTTGGGTTTCCTCTACATTGTTAGCACAACAACACGAGGAAATACATGCATTTTTATCATGGCAACAAGATATAGCAAGCATATCATCATGAGATTTAGTCAAGCAATTTCTACATGATATGCAAGGACTATCAACAAAAGCATGTGAAACATTTGGAGTGCTCGAAGTGTTAAAGCCCAAAGATGGAGCATTGCAATAATATAGTGATGAAGAATCGTCCACAATAAGCATACTATCATCATTGCAATGACCAACACTACTCACCATATCATTACCTTATGGCAAACCACATATAGGTGAAGTAGAAGAAGTTGAGAAGACTATACGGCCGGAGGTGGAGGGAGAACGATCATCCTTACAAATCTTGGACACACCATATTTATCTTGAAGCTTTGTCCACAACTCATGAGCATCCCGGAACGGCATGAGTTGAAATATAACTAGATTGCTCAAAGCATCAAAAAGCACATTAGAAGCTTGGGCATTGAGATAAGAGTTTTTCTCATCCTCTAAAGATAATCTTTGGGAATCCTTTGGAGGAGAAAAACCCATATCTACAATTCACTCTAAATTTGGGTCCATGACCCTAAAGAGGTTAAGCATGCGAATTACCCAAACATCAAAATTTGTGCCATCGAAACTAAGAGTGTCAGAGAATCCTAATCCCCTAGTCGACATCTTTACTCTCTAGGCGATTAAGCCTAACAAAGAGAGACGAGGCTCTGATACCAATTGAAAGATCGAGGATGTCGCCTAGAGGGGGGTGAATAGGCGCTTTAAAATAATTACGTTTTAGGCTTGAACAAATGCGGAATAAACCTAACGGTTAATTTGTCAAGCACAAAACCTAAAACAACTAGGCTCACCTATGTACACCAACAACTTATGCTAAGCAAGATAAGCAACTATGTGATAGCAAGATATATGACAAAGAACAATATGGCTATCACAAAGTAAGTGCACAAGTAAAGGGCTCGGGTAAGAGATAACCGAGGCACGCGGAGACGACGATGTATCCCGAAGTTCACACCCTTGCGGATGCTAATCTCCATTTGGAGCGGTGTGGAGGCACAATGCTCCCCAAGAAGCCACTAGGGCCACCGTAATCTCCTCACGCCCTCGCACAATGCAAGATGCCGTGATTCCACTAAGGGACCCTTGAGGGCGGTAACCGAACCCGTACAAATGGCAACCCTTGGGGACGGTCACCGAACCCGTACACTTTGGCAACCCTTGGGGGCGGTCACCGGAACCCGTTAAAATGCTCGGGGCGATCTCCACAACCTAATTGAAGACCCCGACGCTTGCCCGGAGCTTTACACCACAATGATTGAGCTCCGAACACCACCAACCGTCTAGGGCGCCCAAGCACCCAAGAGGAACAAGCTCAAGGGCACCAAGAACCCCAGAGTAATAAGCTTCTCAACTTGAAACTTACATGTATCACGTGGAGAACTCAAACCGATGCACCAAATGCAATGGCAAGGGCACACGGAGTGCCCAAGTCCTTCTCTCCCAAATCCCACCAAAGCAACTAATGCTAGGGAGGAAAATGAGAGGAAAAACGAAATAAGAACACGAAGAACTCCAAGATCTAGATCCAAGAGGTTCCCCTCACATAGAGGAGAAAGTGATTGGTGGAAATGTGGATCTAGATCTCCTCTCTTTTCCCTCAAAAACTAGCAAGAATCCATGGAGGGATTGAGAGTTAGCAAGCTCGAAGAAGGTCAACAATGGGGGAAGAACACGAGCTCAAAGGATAAAGTTCATTGGGGAAGAAGACCCCCTTTTATAGGAGGGGAAAAATCCAACCGTTATGCTCACAACCCGCACAGAGCGGTACTACCGCTCGTCCTCACGGTACTACCGCTTGTCCTCACGGTACTAACGCTAGGGATCGCGGTACTACTGCTTGCGGTACAAAAAAATACTTCCGTACCTATCTCCGCAGGACTTGGAGCGGTAGTAAAAAATTACATCCGCTCCAATTCGCGGTAGTACCGCTGCAGCCTTTTCAGAACACCAAAACTGCCACAACTTTTGCAAACGGACTCCGAATTCGATGAAACCAAGTTTGTTGGAAAGCTAGCGACAAGGGCTAACATAATCTTGAAAGAAATACCAATAATAATCAAATGAGAAAAGGCCCAAAAGAAAATGGTGAGAACCCTTCCTCCGAGAAGACCGGTAAAACTTCCAACACCAAAAACATCATAGAAGACGCATGCAAACTCCGTTTTCGATGAACTCAAGCTTGTCATCAAGATGACCATAAGCTCTAAGACTCACAAAGAGAATCAAACAAGAACCAAGAAACATGATGCAAGGATGCAATGGTTTGATTTCTCTACGAACGATACGATCAAGCAACTCATCGAGAGCCCCCCTTGATAGTACGGCAATCGATCCTATAACCCGGTCTCCCACAACTACCATGAGACCGGTAAAATAAAAAACCTATCAAGGGCAAACCTTTGCCTTGCACATGGTCCACTTGAGCTAGATGATGACGATCTTCACTCCCTCAAGTTGGACCACCTTTCTTGATTGCGTTGGCTCGATGAAGACTAGATGATTGCTCCCCCATAGTCCACTATGGGTGAGCCACTCTTCGGCTCATCTTCACAAGTCCATTGACACCACAATGGATGGCAAGATTCAAGCACTTGATCTCTTCGTGATGCTCCACTTGAACTTGCACACGACAATCTTGATGACGATCACCACTTGATGTCATCCTTTCCATGGGTTGTATGATATCTTCCTCTTGATGCAAGCCCATGGATACGTACCTAACCCCACATAGAACTCTCACATAGACCATGGGTTAGTACACAAAGTGCAATGGACAATGCTTACCATACCATGGGATCACTTGATCCCTCTCGGTACATCTTCTACGCTTTGTGAATTAATCAACTTGATTCACTATTGACTTAGTCTTGATCAACCTTGAATCTTTGCAACTCTCTTCATTTGGATGATGTATTGAAGGTAAACATGAATGATCACACAACCTTCTTCTTCAAGACATGCTTGCAATAAGCTCAACACCCGCATGACCAATCTTTGGATAATTCCTTAATAGCACCTTGGTCAACTCATAAACTCCTTGAAACCAACACATGGACTTCAAGAAAAGCCTATGGACAAATCCTTCAAATATAACTCAAGACAACCATTAGTCCATAGACATTGTCAGCAATTACCAAAACCAAACATGGGGGCACCACATGTTCTTTCACCAACCACCCGGTCTGGGTGGAGCAGTCCATCCGCATGATGGAGTTGTTCCTTGCCGACGGGAAGTACAAGGTGGTCGGGTTCGACATCTAGCACACTCGCGCTCGTGCCGGGTCTCGTCCCAAGGTCACCGTTGCCCAAATGTGCGTGGGCCACCACGTCCTCGTCTACCACTATTGCCTGGCCACAAGGCCTTGCGAGTGTTTCGCCAGGTTTGTCAACAGTCCCCACTTCATGTTCGCTACGGTCGACATCACCAACAATGTCAAGGTGCTCAAGAATTCGGGCATCGCCTGCCAGAATCTTGTCGACATCCAGGGCCAATACAAGATCTGGGGCAGCAAGGAGCATGAGAAGGACTCACTGGTTCACCTCGCCGAGGCCATCATCGACCCCTATGATACGTCTCCAATGTATCTATAATTTTTTATTATACCATGTTGTTTTTTATCAATCTTGGATGTTTTATAATCATTTTATATCATTTTTTGGTACTAACATATTAACATAGTGCCAAGTGCCAGTTGCTGTTTTCTGCATGTTTTTTACATCGCAGGAAATCAATATCAGACGGAGTCCAAATGCCACGTAACTTTATGATGATTTTCTATGGACCAAAAGGAAGAAGTTGGGCCCTGGTTGCACCTGGGGGGAGTCCCGAGGAGGCCACCAGGGCATGCCAGGAGGCCCAGGCGTGCCCTGTTGGGTTGTGCCCACCTCGGGTGTCCCCCGGACCGCCTCTTTGCTCTATAAATGCCCCAATATTCCAGAAACCTTAGGGGAGTCGACGAAATATTCATCCAACCGCCGCAGAGTCCAGAACCATCAGATCCAATCTAGAAACCATCACGGAGGGGTTCACCACTTCCATTGGTGCATCTCCGATGATGCGTGAGTAGCTCTTTGTAGACCTTTGGGTCCGTAGTTAGTAGCTAGATGGCTTTCTCTCTCTCGCTGAATTCTCAATACAATGGTCTCTTGGAGATCCATGTGATGTAACTCTTTTTGCGGTGTGTTTTTTGGGATCCGATGAACTTCGAGTTTATGATCAGTTATATCTTTTTATATCCATGAACGTTATTCAAGTTTCTTTGATCTCTTATATGCATGATCTTTTATAATCTCATATTTCTTCTCCAATATTTGGGTTTTGTTTGGCCAACTTGATCTATTTATTTTGCAATGGAAAGAGGTGCCCGGTAGTGGGTTCGATCTTACGGTGCTTGATCCCAGTGACAGAAAGGGAACCGACACGTATGTATCGTTGCTACTAAGGATAAAAAGATGGGATCTATATCTACGCAATAAATAAATGGATCTTGTCTACATCATGTCATCGTTCTTATTGCATTAATCCATTTTTCCATGAACTTAATACACTAGATGCATGTTGGATAGCGATCGATGTGTGGAGTAATAGTAGTAGATGCAGACAGGAGTCGATCTACTAATCTTGGACGTGATGCCTATGTAATGATCATTGCCTGGATATCGTCATAATTATTTGAAATTCTATCAACTGCCCAACAGTAATTTGTTTACCCACTGTTTGCTATCTTTCTCGAGAGAAGCCACTAGTGAAACCTACGACCCCCAAGTCTTCTTTCTCATATATTTGCCTTGCGACCTACTTTTTCCTTGCGTTTATTTTCAGATTTATTAAACCAAAAATATAAAAATACCTTGCTGTAATTTATTCTTATTTATTTTATTTGGCGTTCGATCTATCAATCTACTACAAATTACCTCACGTCCTTTGCCTATCTTGAGGTGCCGTCCCCCGAAAGGGATTGGCAACCCCTTTAACACGTCGGGTTGCGAGGTGTTGTTATTTGTGTGCAAGGGTTGTTTACGTTGTGTTGCAATAAGCAGAGCGTTGCATACGTGTTGGCGGCATCTGCGTCCATGTGCTCGTTAGCAACGCTGGACCCGTCGACCAATGTTGCCAGTGTTGATGGATAAAGAAGGCAATCACATATCAGATTTGTCGTCGAGACCGTGAGTGGCGCGTGTACCATTCTTCTGCCTTGTTTTGTAACCTGCTCTTCGTGTGGTGATGCTACTCAATCTGCTCTCCACGGCGAGGCAATTTTTGGCATCGTGTTTCTTTGTAGTTTGTCGAGTTCTTTTTTTAAGCCATGGTAGAGTTTTTAGTGTATTTATGTTTTTGTTGTATCTTGAGACGTTCTCATTGTCGAGGCGGGGTAATTTTCTTCAACTTAGGTCGAACGGACGAAAAATCCTGAGAAACGCACCGTCCTTTATTAGCGTGTATAAATCTGATGTAATTAGGTCTGACATGCAATAGACTATAGTTGATACAAAGCAAAAAGTATAAAATGTGCACATAAAATCTATATTGTTTTCCATGGATCAATGATTTCACATCCTGGTCACCAACACAATATTGAAAAGCATGCCTCACATAATCAGTTTCGTGAAGATCTCATTGAGCATTAATGACAGCTACATGAAAAACAGTGTGTTCATGTTTTTTTAATCAATAATAATTTACTTGGACAATTTTGTTTCCCTGGATTACTTCTTAACTTAAATTGCTTGTTTGTTTAACTAAGCTAGATCAAATTAGTAATGTTGTGGAATTTTTTGATGTTGAAACATGCAAATACCATGAGCGGAACCACAAGGTGTTCAAGAACAAGTCCCAATTATCAACTGCCAAGGGCATCAAAATGTCATGATCGGAAACGGGTAGGTAGCGATATATACAGTGCAATGAACAAATGGTGTGTGGTTGAGTGCCGCTTTGTCCAATACTCTTGTAACAGAACTGTTTCTACTATATTATTAGACACACAGATCTTTTACGGGTTCTTAGAGAAATTCATTGGTTCCTTTGCCTATACCACTTCTTTGCCTTGGGTGACATGTACTGTGAAGAATGATTTTAAGAACATTATCATAAATTAATAGTATATGGGATGGCGTTTATATAAAGAAAGAAAATGAAAATGTTCTTCTACTCCTGAGTTCAAATGAGCTCGGACCTCGGATGAACAATGAAATCGAATGAAAATAAAAAAAAATCTGATTATTTTGTGTGGTAACCTTTGACAAAAAATTTCTATGCTTGAATTTTTTTTGCCACGAAATGACATTTGTGGAAGTCATGGCAAAAAATAAAAAAAAATCAGTACTCCAAAATGATTCCAAAAATAGCATTTTTGGAGTATCAACTTTATATTTTTTCACGACTTCCAGAAATTTTCATTCATGATAAATTTTTGTACGCACATAGACATTTGTCAAAGGATATCACAAAAAATATCAGAATTTTTAATCCTTTTAACTATATTTTTTGATTTCACTGTTCATCATAAGCATTTGACCTCGGGTGCAAATACTTCCCGTCCAAATACTTCTCGTCCCGTGGCACAAAAAAAGGCGCGCTCCTGCTCGCTCACCGCTCCCAACACCACAACCGTCTTCGGGGTTTGATCACTTCGAACGGGCGGAGCCAGAATGATACTCGGCCTGTTACCAGCTCATTTCTCATTCCCACAACACTAACAAGCTGGCCCATGACAGCCCAGTCCACTCCTCATTCGTTAGTCCGTCACAGCACGGCCCGGCGACGCTATTTCACTGACGTTGCGGTCCTACTGCGTGACCAAACGAATCCAACGGCCCAGACGCGCCCCCATCCCCCATCCCGACCGTCCACCCTATAGGGTAATCAAACCACAAAGCCCGTGCCGCACCCTATATATTGCTCCCTCTTCCTCCTCGTCGAACCCTAGCCCAGCTGCCCACCCATTCCCCTCACCGCCGCCGCCGCCACTGCGCCGCTGCCGCCGCCGAGATGGGTCGCGTGATCCGCGCTCAGCGTAAGGGTGCGGGCTCCGTCTTCAAGTCCCACACCCACCACCGCAAGGGCCCCGCCCGGTTCAGGTCGCTCGACTTCGGCGAGCGCAACGGGTACCTCAAGGGCGTCGTCACCGATGTCATCCACGACCCGGGGCGTGGTGCGCCGCTGGCCAAGGTGACCTTCCGCCACCCGTTCAGGTACAAGCACCAGAAGGAGCTCTTCGTCGCCGCCGAGGGTATGTACACCGGCCAGTTCGTCTACTGCGGACGCCGCGCCACCCTCTCCGTCGGCAACGTCCTCCCGCTCCGCTCCGTTCCTGAGGGAGGCGTCATCTGCAACGTCGAGCACCACGTCGGCGACCGCGGTGTCTTCGCCAGGGCATCCGGTGACTACGCCATCGTCATCAGCCACAACCCCGACAACGGCACCTCAAGGTACTGTTCCCTTTCCTCTCAACCCTCTCTCTAAAGTACATGACTATGGTTAGATCTGACGTTCTCCTGCTAGTAACTGTCATTAGATTTGATGTATGTGTTTCGCGGTAGGAAATGATTAAATGCTCATAGTTCGATCTGAATATATGTTCGTTCACTGCTTCTGATATGTGTGATTTAGATACTCTTTAATTGATTAGAAGCTTCATATGTTTGTTAATCTATCAAAGACAAATTCGTAGGAACTCATTCTGTCTTTGAGCCTTGAAATGTCTCCTGTTCATCTTATAATCTACAACTGTTACGATATGCTTGCTCTTCTGTTATCCTAGAACTGTACACGATATGCTTTCTTCTGTTAACTTTGAACTTGGCATGACATGCTTTCTCTTCAGTTATCTTGAACTGGACATGCATCTTGTAATTCTGTAAACATTAAACCAGAGACATGCGATCTCTAACTGTATTATCCTGCTTCTGTCTTCAGATTGGCCTACTGTGCTTTAAGAATTATGATCACTAGCGTTTACTTAGATGTGGACCATTTCTTACTATCAGTTATTGTCAGTACAAGATCATATGTGTATCTTCGGTTATTTTGCCCGATGGCCTCATGCTTTTGATGAATTCTTCAGCTGTACAAATATCTGTACACAGTTACTCATTTTCTGTTTATGTAGGATCAAGCTCCCCTCTGGTGCCAAGAAGATTGTCCCAAGCAGCTGCCGTGCCATGATTGGTCAGGTTGCTGGTGGTGGCAGGACTGAGAAGCCAATGCTCAAGGCTGGTAACGCCTACCACAAGTACCGTGTGAAGAGGAACTCGTGGCCTAAGGTGCGTGGTGTGGCCATGAACCCTGTGGAGCATCCCCACGGAGGAGGTAACCACCAGCATATTGGTCACGCTTCCACTGTCCGCCGTGATGCACCACCTGGCCAGAAGGTTGGTCTCATCGCTGCTAGGAGGACTGGTCGTCTCAGAGGCCAGGCTGCCGCCTCTGCTGCCAAGGCCGACAAGGCCACTTAGAGCTATCATTGCTGTTTATCTATGGTTGCTGCCTCTAGATTACCTGTCAAGGACATGTATTGCAGTATGGATGTCGTTTTTGCTCGGTACTTTGGTAACCTGGTGATGTTTGTTATCAGTTTTCGCTGTCGTGGTCTGGATTCTTCGGTCCACATAAAGAAGATTATGCTTGGATATTTGGTTGTCCAGTTACTTGAGTTAGCCCCTGGTGCTTATTTTTGTTTATTGTTTCTGTTTTAGTTTAGCTCTATTGGTGGATCTATAAACTTGTTTGGTTGAATCAAACGTATGGCAGCAGTATGTTTGCTTCTATCTGATGTTTCTTTGGAATTTTAACCTTAGAGTTTATATATAAATACCTGCTTTTTACATCACTTGTCCAAAATCACCCGTCCAACAAGCTGAGCTAAATGTAAATTTGTTCGGAGGACGTGGTGAGGTAAAATGGCTGCCCACCGGCAAACGCTAACTGCCTCTAGGTACTTAGAGCATCTTCAGCCGTTGGCTCGCCTGGGGTCGAGGAGGCAAAATTGTCTCTGGGGCCGGTTGGCCACCCAGCCGTTGCCTCCAGCGAAAACGATATCGGCGTCAATTCTTCATGAATAATTCAACAAATAGAAAATTAAATAGTTCATCATATAGTTCGGCGTGTTTTTGCCTTCATAGTTCATCACAGAAAATCAATAGAAATCAAATAGTTCAACAACAAATAGTTCAATACAAATTATATAATTTAACAAATAAAAACTCATATTTCATTACACGTCGTCCCCGGCGTCGCCCTTGAGCCTTCATAGGTGCTTCCCCACATCGTGTTGCAGTTCTTGATGCATCTATGGGTCTCAGATCTCCTGACGCATATTGAGGTAGGCAGTCCAGGTTGCCGGTAGCTGGTGATCAACTTGGGCAAGAGGATCCTGCCTGTAATATGGTTCTGTGTCAAACACTGGTTCTTCCTGCTCGCTCTCAATGATCATGTTGTGCAAGATGACACAACAAGTCATGATTTCTCATATTTGATCTTTCAACCAGGTCTGAGCAGGGTACCGGACAACAGCAAATCGATTGGAGCACATCAAATGCCCGCTCGACATCCTTCCTGCAAGCCTCCTGAACCTTCGCAAGGAAGGCAGTCTTGCCTCCTGGCACAAGGTTTGAGATAGTCTTCACAAATGTTGACCATCTCGGATAGATGCCATCAGCTAGGTAGTACCCCTTGTTGTAGTGCCGCCCATTGACCTCGAAGTTCATCGGAGGAGAATGACCTTCAACAAGCTTGGCAAAGACATGGGAGCACTGCAGGACGTTGATGTCATTGTGAGTTCCTAGCATCCCAAAGAAAGAGTGCCAAATCCAGAGGTCTTGTGTGGCCACTGCCTCAAGTACCACACTGCAACCGCCTTTGACGCCTTTGTACAACCCCTGCCAAGCAAATGGACAATTCTTTCATTTCCAATGCATGCAGTCGATGCTTCCAAGCATCCCAGGAAATCCTCTTGCTGCATTCTGTGCTAGGATTCGAGCAGTGTCTTCCGCATTGGGTGTTCGCAAGTATTGCGGTCCAAACACAGGCACCACTGCCCTGCAGAACTTGTAAAAACACTCAATGGTGGTGGACTCGGCCATGCGCCCATAGTCGTCGAGTGAATCACCGGGAGCTCCGTATGCAAGCATCTTCATAGCTGTCGTGCACTTCTGAATTGAGGTGAATCCAAGTTTGCCGGTGCAATCCTTCTTGCAATTGAAGTAGTTGTCGAACTCCCGGATGGAATTCACAATCCCGAGGAAAAGCTTTCGGCTCATCCGATAACGACGCCGAAATGTTTTCTCGCCGTGCAATGGAGCGTCGGCGAAGTAGTCAGAATAGAGCATGCAGTAGCCTTCCAGACGATGTCGGTTCTTTTCTTTCACCCGCCCCGGCGCCGAGCCACCTCGCCACGGCTTTTCACTGCTCGCGAGCAGGCCGGCGAGGGCGGCAAGCACCATGAGATGCTCCTGCTCCTGGACGTCGGCATCGGCTTCCTCCTCTAGCAACGCCGCGAGCACCTCCTCGTCGTCCGAGTCCATCGTCGGGCAGACAAATCACCGAACACCTTGCGGGCGAGGTGGGCGCAAACCCGCCGGTGTACAGCCCAACACTGAATAGTACGTTATATCATCTTACTTATTGCAACGCTCTGCTTGTTATGAGCTTAATACTTCAGAATGCATACTAGATAGCAGTCTTGGGGTGGGAATGTATCCGGTGCACCCGCGCTTGTGGTGCTACCGGTGCACCAGATGTCATAGAATATTTTAAAAAATCTGGAAAAAAAATCTAGCACGTTAACGCAACATCAATGTATGATGTCACAAATTTTCGTGTAAAAAATTGAAATGGTTTTTGAGATAAAAAATGACAAGTTTGACATCAGTGTGTTAATGGGCCAAATCTAAACCTCAAGTTATGTTATGTACTATTCAGTGTCGAATTTGTCATTTTTGTTTTCCGAGTTATGTTTCGAATTTTGATTTCAAATTTTGTGACAACCTACAATAATGTTGTGTGAGTGTGCTAATTCTTTTTTTAGATTTTTTTGAACATTTTAAAAACACAACGCAACTTCGGTGCACCGGTAGCAACCCAAGCTCCGGCGCACCAGATATTTTCCCGTCTTGGGGTGGAGTAAGTTGTAGATGCAGTTAGATAACGACCTATATATCACGAACGTAATGCATATATGAGATTATATCGTTAATGATCATAGTCACAAATATAAATATTGCAATTTTTTCACCACGCTACACTTGTATGCTTGGAAAGATGTCACCAGTGAACCTATGGCCCCGGGCTATCCTTTTATAACGAAAACTTTACTAAAAATATGTTTTCTTTGTTGTATCATTTCTTTTGTTTTACCTATCTATCCATTCATACCTAAGAGCATCTCCAGCCGCGCTCCCAACAGGCCCCCCAGGGCGACTTTTTTCGCGCCAGCGCCAAAAAAAACCCCAGTCGCATCCCCAAGATGCCGAAATCCGTCAGCTCGGCCCGTTTTTGGGCCCGGCGATCCCAGGCCGAACCCAGTGCGCTGGGGGGGGGGGGGCTCGGGGACTCCGGCGGAAGGGAAAAGCACGCTTGGGCCACACTGTCAGGCGAAAAGTCAAAGCAATCGTCCAAATTTGCCCCCCACCCCCGAGCGCTCGGCCACCACCCTGCCGATCCCGGTGCCGCCCGCCGCCCAGCACCGCTAGATAGGCCTTTCCCCGCCAGAAAAAAGAGAAGGTTTCGCCGCGACAACCTCTCCACCACCTTCAGGGCGAGTTTTCCGGCGCTCCGGCCACGCAGGGCCGTATACCGGCGGCTGTGCGCCCACCACGCCCGCCAGGTGTTCGGCGGTTTACCCGCTCGGCGGTGGAGTCAGACGACGAGGAGGCGCTCGCGGCGTTGCTGGAGGAGGAAGCCGATGCTGATGTGCAAGTTGATCACCAACTACCGGCAACCTAGGCTGCCTTCCTCAATATGCGTCAGGAGATCCGAGACCCACAGGTGCATCAACAATTGCAGCAGGATCCGGTGGAGAACCTATGGAGGCTCAAGGGCAATGCCTAGTTCGATGTGTGATGAAATGTGAGTTTTTATTTGTTGAACTATATAATTTGTACTGAATTATTTGTTGTTGAACCTTTTGATTTCTATTGATTTTCGGTGATGAACTATGTGATAAAAAAATTACTTGTGTTGAATTTGCGTCGAACCACGGCGAATACAGGCCGATATCGGGCTGATTTTTCACCGAAATTGGGCCAAAAAGCGAGCGCTTTGCGAAAAAAATGAGCTGATATCGGCGCCTAGGGGGGCGGCGGCCGGAAACCCAATCGCCCCCCGATTTTTGCGCCGGCTCGTCCCTAAGCGACGATTTTCAAGCCTCATGTGGGGGCCAACGGCTAGAGATGATCTAAGTAGTACTCTTGTAGTAGTACTCGGTAATCGGCCCTCTTCTAATTCTTAATCCCGTATGTTCCTTTCGCTTGACTGCTGCTTGTTTGCTGCTGCGATCCCCGAAATTCTCGGAACCAGATCTAGAGAAGTTATAGTACCCTAACTTTTTTTCTGTTAGTCCATACAATTAAGACTAAAATAACTTAAATTAATTTTTAAATTACGAATCTAGTATGTACATTCATAGTAATTACATACAAACAAGTTGATGGTGAGATAAAATTAATTTTGAATTTTTTATATCTACAGTAATTACCAAAAGTAAATAACCTACTAATAATTTCTAACATTTCTTTTTCATTTTACAGTAGATGAGCACTGTAGCATCGTAACTTCACTTCTAATTTAGATGATCCGGCTCCGAAATTCTCGGGCGTTTCCTCCGCCGATAACTCTTATCACTTGCAACGAACGAGTTGACCTGCACGCGCAACCGCCTGATGAGAGCCCAACCAAACGTTGCCACTACTCCTCCAACACCACCAACCTCGCCGGCCGGCCGGCTGGCAGCGACACGTACGACGTACCAGGCCTTAACTTCACATAAAAGGACAGAACAACATCAGGAGAGAGGGAAGACCGGCCGGAGTAGCAACGTGCATGCAGCAGCCATGGAGCCAGCAACGGCAGCCGCAGCAGCTTGTCCTCGGTTGCTCGTGTCCCTCTTCCTCGTCCTATCATGCTTCGTGTCACCCGAGCTCGTCCATGGCCAGCCCGACGCCCTCGGCTTCATCAGCATCGACTGCGGGATCGCCGACGGCCCGAGCTACCCCGACGAGTCCACGCGCGGCCTGAGGTACGTCTCGGACGCCGGCTTTGTCGACGCCGGCGCGGGGGCCAACGCTGGCATCAACCCGCCGTACAGCGACCGGGAACTGGCGGCGCGGTACCTCACCGTACGCCACTTCTCCGGTGGTGCTGCCCGCAACTGCTACACGCTCCGGGGGCTCTCGCCGGGAGGCAGGTACCTTGTCAGGTCCAGCTTCTACTACGGCAACTACGACGTGCTCAACAGGCCCCCGTCCTTCCACCTCTACCTCGGGGTCAACCGCTGGGCCGCCGTCAACGTCACCGCGCCCGATGACATGTACATCTTCGAGGCCGTCGTCGTGTCCCCGGCTGATTTCTTTCAGGTCCCAGGAGTCTAGGCAGACTTAACAATTTGAGCTTTGTTGAGTGAACTGGTTGGTGACAAGTATTTTTGGTTTACATACAGGTGTGCCTGGTGGACATAGGACAGGGTACGCCCTTCATCTCCGGGCTTGACCTGAGGCCGCTCAGGGCGGCCATGTACCCGGAGGCCACCGTGAACCAGTCGCTGCTCCTGCTCAACGTTCGCCGGCCGGCGGCGAGATTCGCCTTGAACCGCTACCACTTCTGGCGGCCGGCTAGTTTCTATAAGATATACAGGTTCGCCCGGTGATAACTACTGATGCATATTGTAGTTGCCTGCCGATTACTTGATGTGAAGGTCAAAATGGGTTATCTTGACCATTTGCACACATCACGTAGGGCAGCAGCATTCCTTGGTTTCTTGCACAAGTTTCCATTTGGATGAACATTTTAAAATAGGCTTTGCAGAGTTGTAAGAAAACCGCTATGCACTTACTCTGCTCCAAAATGACACCGCGTATGCACACGGAATAACATAAAACCCTGAGCTTGAGTTTTCTCCTCCGTTTGATTGTACTACCTTTTATAGTTGATGCTGCTCTTTATGTTACCTGCAAAGCTCATATGATCAAACGATCAATCATCTTAAGAAACCACCCTGGAAGAGTGGTTAGCAATCTCAGACAACTAACAAGGTTCTAAACATTATCACCTTTCTAGAACACATGGTTTATTATCACAACTCCCTAGTCCCAGAGAGACTAACATGTAGTTCCCCTTGAAATGCGGTCAAACTGACAGCTGGCCATTGACCCCACAGCTTGATCTAATAAAAAAAAGATTATATCACTATATAAATTGTTGTTGCACTTCAATTCCTGAATGAACTGCCAAGTAGCATGACTGACACCTGGCCTTCTCTACCACCAAACCAAATGCATCATTTTAGGTCGATCAAGAGTCAATTCTGCAAAATCTATTGGCCAAACCAGAGCCTGGAGTTTCAGGCACACGAGTTGCAATTTCTGCCGATTTTCTCACACCGGATTCCGCTTCTTGCCAACAATAACAGGTACCCATTTGACTCCTATGACCGCATCTGGCAGTCTTACGGCGACGTCGCTGCGTGGACCAACATAACGACGGCGGCCGACGTCGATGTCTCCAAGGCCAGCAGCTTCGACGCGCCGCCTGTGGTGCTGCGGAGCGCCGCCACTCCGGTGAACGGAACCCGGCTCGACTTCTCATGGAGCCCGGACACCTCCCAGAACAATGACAGCAGCAGCGCAGCCTACCTCCTGCTGCTCTACTTCACGGAGCTACAGCAGCTGCCGGGCAACACGCTGAGGCGGTTCGACATCCTCGTTGACGGCGCCTCGTGGAACGGCAGCCGGAGTTACACCCCGAAGTACCTCTCCGCAGAGGTTGTGGAACAGGTGGTGGTGCAGGGGTCAGGCCAGCACACCGTCTCGCTTGTCGCCACGCCAGATGCCACACTCCCGCCCATCCTGAACGCGTTCGAGATATACTCACTGCGGCAGATGACTGAGCTTGCGACGAACAATGGAGACGGTACCTTGCACTTTGATCCATGTGTTCCACTGTCAAGGATCCTAGTTTGGACTGAAATTTGCAAGTCCAGTAGCTTTGAATTATTTGTTTCTGGATAGCGTAAAGCAGAACCTCAGAAACACCTCCGTTTTTCCATATTAACAGCCAAGGCCATGATGGGAATTCGCACGACGTACATGCTGAAGAAAAACTGGATGGGTGATCCTTGTGCGCCGAAAGCATTTGCCTGGAATGGCCTGAACTGCAGTTATTCTTCATCTGGTCCTGCATGGATAACAGCTCTGTAAGTTGTCAAGTGCAAAAGAACTGCACATTCATGCTTGTACTTGAAAGGTTAAAAAGAAAGCTTTTCCATGGCATGATACTAATCTACTATGGGATTTGCAACAGAATATTGTCATCTAGTTTGTTGACCGGTGCAGTTGATCCTTCTTTCGGTGATCTAAAATCCCTTCAATACCTGTAAGTGCCCGATATGATCATCATACGACATATTCTGACTCAGAACACCTTCAGGTTCTCATAATCTTCTAGTATTTAGGAGCTATTTAAGATTTGACGCAATATAAAAATTGAATATTGCTTGTATTTTATTTTTTATTATACGTACTCAAGCCTTTTCTCATAAGAATTTTAATTCCAGGGACTTGTCCAATAACAGCCTGTCTGGTCCAATACCTGATTTTCTGGCACAAATGCCATCACTTAAATTCCTGTAAGTATACTTGTTTGCTTCAGTTCACTTCAATATGCGCATCAGCATATTTCAAAATATTTGTGCTCTACAGTGATTTGTCAAGCAACAAACTCAGTGGATCAATTCCTGCAGCTCTAGTACGGAAGCGTCAAAATGGATCCCTTGTATTAAGGTTTGCATAGCTAACTTACACCTTTATTCTTTCTTTTTCTTAATGCTCCAAATTTAACTAATTCAGACATTGTTGCTGTAATTCTAGGATTGGTAACAATGCAAATATCTGTGACAATGGTGCTTCTACATGTGCTCCAAACGACAAGCAAAAGAACAGAACACTCATCATTGCGATAGCCGTTCCAATAGCTGTAGCTACTCTACTGTTTGTCGCAGCAATTATTATCCTTCATAGAAGGAGAATTAAACAAGGTAATATTTCACCAAGGAAACCAGCAAATTTATAGTAAGTAAAGATCACCCATATAAAGTCAGGTTTGATTCCAGATACATGGATGGCAAATAGCGCAAGGCTTAATAGCCCCAGGGACAGGGAGAGGTCGAACTTGTTTGAGAACAGACAGTTCAGCTACAAAGAGCTGAAGCTCATCACAGCTAACTTCAAGGAAGAAATAGGGCGAGGAGGATTTGGTGCTGTGTTTCTAGGCTATTTGGAGAATGGAAGTCCAGTTGCTGTGAAGATCCGTTCAAAAACATCATCTCAAGGGGACAGGGAGTTTCTATCTGAGGTAGGCTATTAACTACTTTGAAATTTATTGTTTGTATCCTTGAACCAAATGTTCTTACTGCAAATCGCAGGCTCAACACTTGAGTCGAGTTCACCACAGGAACCTGGTTTCCTTGATTGGTTATTGCAAGGACAAGAAACAACTGGCCCTTGTCTATGAATATATGCATGGTGGAGACCTAGAGGATCGTCTAAGAGGTAAGTTAGTATCTCCCTGAAGAAAATCATCTTTAGGCACCTCCCTAGTTTCCTTTGTTACAAAGTTTAGTGCCCATTGTACCAACTTCTTCAATTACATTCTTGGCACACAAAAAAAGGACAACATTTTAGAGAAGCACATACTTCCTATAGGATGTGATAACTTCGAACAAACTCAAAAGTGTGGCATACAATACTCATGTGTCCAGTACAGTTATTAAAAATTTGTGGACAGAGCAGCCAAGTTTTCCTGAATGTGTTCCTTGATACAAATTGTGTCCAAATTATACACTAATAAATCACATAGTACCTTTTCTTGTCAGAATATTACTATTCTGCAGATCTTTTTATAAGCCATGTTTTTGGATGCTCTGTCACAGGAGAGGTGTCTGTCGCTACGCCCCTCAGTTGGCATCGACGTCTCAAGATTGCTCTCGACTCTGCCCATGGTTCGTATGACTGTACAGTGTACACACCTGAAGTTGTAATATAGTATTAGTAGTAGAAAGATCGCATCATGGCTTGATACTTGTACCAGCTAAAGCGAACAAAACCTCATCCATCTGCCAACTGTGGCTACTTTTAACCTAAATCCTTAACCCATTGCTATCTACTAACTGGCTGCTGGTCATGGTCTCATGGATACAGGATTGGAATATCTACATAGGTCCTGCCAACCGCCACTGATCCATAGGGATGTGAAGACAAAGAACATCCTGCTATCTGCTGACCTAGATGCAAAGATATCCGACTTTGGCCTGACCAAGGTGTTCGCAGATGAGTTCATGACCCATATTACTACCCAACCAGCAGGCACCCTGGGGTATCTTGACCCTGAGTACTATAATACATCCCGGCTCAGTGAGAAGAGTGACGTGTATAGCTTTGGAGTTGTACTACTGGAGGTTATAACCGGTCAGTCGCCGGCGGTCGCCATTACTGACACTGAGAGCATCCATATAGCACAGTGGGTGCGCCAGAAGCTCTCCGAGGGTAACATTGAGAGCATTGCTGACTCAAAGATGGGAAGGGAGTACGATGTCAACTCAGTCTGGAAGGTTACAGAGCTGGCACTGCAGTGCAAAGAACAACCATCACGGGAACGACCAACAATGACAGACGTTGTGGCTGAGCTCAAGGAATGCTTGGAGCTGGAGGTGTCTCGTGGAATGGGTAATTACAACTCAGTCACTAGCGGCACAAGTAATCTCAGTGCAACAAGCGCTGACTCGCACAACGATGCTCAAGCAAATGATCTGAAACAGCAAAGTGTGCTTGAGTTGGGGCAGGTTGGCGATGCATCGCCAACTCACATAGGTCCGGCACCAAGATGAGACCAAGAGTCCAATTTTGTATGGTTTTAGAGTCTCGGGTTTGTATATAAGTTTGGTATGCATCAGAAACTTTAGTCCTGTATTTATAGCAAGTAACTGATGAGGAACTAAACTTGGATCTCTGTGGACTATATTATTAAGGCTGTGAGCTTAGTGTGAGAACTGAATGGAAGGTATTTCAAATGGGGCTGCACATATGGTAATTCCATCAATAGTTGCTCAAACTAAAGCAAGAAAAATATATCAAGAATACACAACCTGGTTCAGGTTGCCATACTTTTCCTTTTTTTTTTTTTTGAGCGGGGGAGAATCCTGCGGCATTTAATTATGAAGATGTTAGACACCTACTACACCCACAAGTGGTTAATTCCACCTAAAGCATCCGGAAGCTCGGTCGGCACGGAAATACCACTGGGCTCCCACCACTGGGCCAAGATGCCCGCTGAACTTGCTGTGGTGCTCTCCTTGGTGCTGGTCCCCAGCGTCATGACTCCCATGGCCTCTGGGAGCTTGCTGGCTTCACCTTCCATCCGCTACCACCGCCGTCAGTTACTCTGCCTCTGTTGCCTTGTCCACCAGCTCTTTTCAGCAGTGGCATCATCGCCTTGAGAGAGATTGAAGTAGTTTGCATTTTATGGAGAAGATGAAGCAGAGAAGTTGTAGTAGTTTCCATTTTGATAGAGAGACTGAAGCAGTTTGCATTTTATGGAGAAGATGAAACAGAGAAGTTGTAGCAAATTCCATTATAACAAAGAAGTTGAGGCACTTTGCATTTTACAGAGAAGATGAAGCAGTTGCAGTGTGGACAAAACTTGAAGCAGCCGAAGCACCACCAACGTGGTGGTGGAAGACCGCACCATCGCCGGATCGATCAGCAACGAGCGCGAGGTCGCTGCCAACCGCGTCCTGTTGGCCAATGCGAGGGGCGAGTTGGAGGAAATGTTTATCAGCCTCGGCAACACCGACGACAACCACCACCCATTTGGCAGGATGCTGGCCGCACCCACAGCGACGAGGCCTCTGGCTCCGACGTCATCTACATCTCCTCCGACGAGTAGTAGTTTATCTAGCTAATCTAATACTATGTCTAGTAGTGGCAATACTAATTAAGCACTAGATGCAGTAGTAAGGAATGCTATCTACCTATTGTATAATTAAGCACTGCAATCTAGTTGAGTTAAAATTTCTGTGTGGGGGATTTGGGCTTTAGGAGATAATGTAGGGGTTCTGAGCCCTAAACCTTAGTCGTTCGGAACTTGGTGGCGGCCACAGCCACTACCACACACAGCACGGCGACAAGAATGGTCACACACAGCAAGGGAACGAGACTGGACACGGCCACACATAACACGATGACGAGCACTGCCACATAGCACGGGAACACGCAGCACGGCGAGCACTCGAGGCTTGGCAGTGTGAGGAACGAGAGGAAATATATAGGATAGGTGTTAGAACAACACAGGTGGTTGCAAATCAAAAGCCACCACAAATGCTTACGAACTGGAGGCGGTTCCATTTTTCTAACCGTTTCCTTCTCTTAATACAGGCGGTTTTAAATTCTAACCGCCTCGATCACAAAAATAACCGTCTCTGCTGGATTATTAAAGGTGGCTTCGTAACATGGGGACATAACTGCCTCCGGGGCCCGCTTCTAATGCTTGTTTTCTACTAGTGTATGTGACTCATCAAAACGATGAAATCTCGACTCATCGCCACCAGATTCTTGTCCAACTCTTGATCCAGCGATCCGGGTTCCCACCGCCACCTCCCACGGCATTGGGCTTCCACTAACCGCTGCGCGTACTCCATTGTCGCCTCCAAGAGGCCACCCAACTAAGGAGACTGCGTCGATGCTCGTCTGCTCGCCCCACATCACTTGAATTTTAGACTCATTTCTCTACATTTTTAAAATGTAAATGCTATATATTATACTGATTGGATACCCATTGGGTATAGGATACCCGATGGGTATGGACCTGGATCAATTTGTGCCCATGGGTATTGAAGTGGGTGGGGATAGAAGATTTCTGTGGGTATGGGTTTGGGCAGAGGGGGTTGTACCCATGGTAGGACTAGGGTTCCTACCGGCTCTACTCCGTAGGTTATACGGGCAGAACAGCGGAGGTCGGGGGCGAGCAGCGAGCTCCGGCGCGTCGGCGCCGTCGCGAGGGAGGAGAAGGCCGGCGGTGGTTAGGGCAGGAGGCGGCTAGGGTTTCCGGCTCCTCTGGAGCCGGGCAATAGGATAGAAATATCTTTATCGCTTAATCCCAAAAAGAGTCTTACAGCGTATATTTATAATCTAGATAACTTGCATAAGAATTAACCTAAGATAACTTGCATAAGAATTAATCTAAGATAACTTGTGGGCTAAGATGCCCGGTGGGCCTAGCTAAACCGGCCATAACACTTCACCCCGCCTGCACAAACAGCTCGTCCTCGAGCTGTAAGGTGGGGAAGCGCTTGCGGAACTCCTCGAGGCGATCAGCCAGCGTCAAGCACCTTCTCGACAGCTGGGGCGGCCAGGTCAGTGGCGACGGCGTCCTCCGGAATGTAGTCTGCAACCTCCAGGTAGAAGAGTCGCGGGCAAGCATGGCCGGGCGTGTAGGGCTCGTCGCAGTTGAAGCACAACCCTTTGCGGCGACGCTCGAGGAGCTCGGCAGGGTGAGCCGGCGGAACGGGCGTCCCGTGGTCGCGGCGAGGGGTGCCGCAGAAGCCTGCGCAGGCCGACCCTGCGCGGAATCCGGCCTGGGTAGCGACCCAGTGGTCCGGAACGGTGATTCCTGCTGGATGGCCACCGCACGGCGCTCGAACGCGCGGGCGTAGTACATGGTCGACTGGAGATCCTGGGGTCCCCGAAGCTCAACGTCCACGCGGATGTGATCCGGAAGGCCACCGACAAAGAGGTCGGCCCGCTGCTGCGCCGTCACACCCGACGCATGGCATGCCAGGGCCTGGAAACGGTCGGCGTAGTCCTGCACCGTGGAGGTGAAGGGAAGGTGGCCGAGCTCCGCCAGGCGGCTCCCACGAACTGGGGGCCCAAAGCGGAGGAGGCAGAGCTCGCGGAAGCGCTCCCAAGGAGGCATGGCGCCCTCGTCCTACTCGAGAGCGTAGTACCATGTCTGCGCGGCGCCGCGGAGGTGATAAGAGGCGAGCCAGGTACGGTCCGAGGCGAGGGTGCGCTGCCCGCGAAAGAACTGGTCGCACTGGTTGAGCCAGTTGAGGGGGTCTTCCGTGCCGTCATACGTGGCGAAGTCGAGCTTGGCGAACTGGGGTGGCTGCTGGTGTGGCGCGCCATGGCCCACTGCCTCGGCGGTGCGGAGGGCTGATGACGGCGCCTGGTCCATGGTGGAAAGGCCGTCGTAGTTCCCCGTGGCGCCCGACGCCTCGGGCTGCAACTGGGAACCCAACGGCGGCCGGGCCTCCGTGTAAGCCGGTGGAGGGGACGTCCCGTGGAGCCAGCCTGGAAGCGGAGACGGTGACGATGGAAAGCGGACCTCCTGGATCGGAAGTCCGCTCGGCGCGGACCGGCCCAGGCTAGGGCTGGCGGGGGCGGTGGTGGCACCTGCACGGTGGCCGCAGGGAGGGACGGCGCGGCTGGGGACGGCGCTGTCCAGGCCGGCCACTGCGGGCCCTGGGCGGCGGCTAGCGGTGCGGGTGGCGCCGCGAGTGCCGGCGTCGGCCACTGGGACGCGGAC
>NC_041389.1:123745084-123746539 GCF_002162155.2 Triticum dicoccoides
ACGGGAGCTGGTGGCCGCCCGTGTCCCGGCGCGGTGCCGGGTGCCGGGAGGGTCGGCGCCGAGAGCGACGCCGTGGCGCCCGCCGAGAGCGAGGCCGTGACGCCCGGCGCGGAAGCGGCGGCAGTGCTGGAGTTGGCGGCAGTGGCGGTGGTGGAGTTGACGGGCAGCGGCGGTGGTGGCGGTGGTGGCGGAATTGGAGGCGGCGAAGACATGGTCGAAACCCGGTTACCTGATACCAAATTGGTAGGACTAGGGTTCCTACCGGTTCTACTCCGTAGGTTATACGAGCAGAACAGCGGAGGTCGGGGGCGAGCACGCGAGCTTCGGCGCGTCGGCGCCGTCGCGAGGGAGGAGAAGGCCGGCGGCGGTTAGGGCAGGAGGCGGCTAGGGTTTCCGGCTCCTCTGGAGCCGGGCAATAGGATAGAAATATCTTTATTGATTAATCCCAAAAAGAGTCTTACAGCCTATATTTATAACCTAGATAACTTGTATAAGAATTAACCTAAGATAACTTGCATAAGAATTAACCTAAGATAACTTGTGGGCTAAGATGCCCGGTGGGCCTAGCTAAACCGGCCATAACAATCCACCATACCCTACCCTCAAGTGAGAGTTCCACTCATGGGTGTGTAGTAAGGTCACTTATCTATCTTTACTAGAACATAACCATCTTGATGAAAAAATGATAAAAATATTTGAAACAAAACTATAATGTATCATAGATCATATTTGATTGAATTTCTAGTTTCATTTTCTCACATAGATGATCACACGCACTTTGGGAACGAACTGGCAGATATTTTGTATCATGATTTAGGATAGCATACACATACCTGTGCAAAAAGTACTGACGCACTAACAACTGTAATGCTGTAACTGTGAATAGCTTAATATTCACTTAATTAGCATATCTAGTGTTTTTCCCTCTTTAGGCAAAATGGCCCACTCACGGGCAATTCATTGATTACATAAACATGTTCGAGTACAAGGACTGACCGACTGAGCCCATAATTGTCATTACAAAGCATGTGCATGGAATATGTTCAGATTTCTTTTAGGGTGAACATGTTCAGAAATTACTACTTAATACTCATTCTAGCACTTGAAGCTAACCTTCAATTTCCAATGTCCTTTACACCATAAACCAACTTTTGAGGAGTAATTTAAATTGAAGATGGTAGAGGGGCATGATCAACATTATTGCTACATCCAAAATTAGGTAACCGGATGAAACGATGATGCAATGGAGTACACAACTACACATACATACAAAAATGATCTACTGAGCATGCAGATATTTCGTTACCGGTTATATAAGAGGTAAGAGGGGAAGAAGTAGGAGTTGTTCTCCTTCTCTGGAGTACTACTATTCCCAGATTGGCGATGGAAATATGGGGAGGGAGGAGGCGTCTTGGAGCATCACGAAGAAGTATTCACTTGGGGAGAATCGATTTT
>NC_041389.1:123746710-123900391 GCF_002162155.2 Triticum dicoccoides
GCCTTTGATCTTAAGCCCCTCTGTTCGTTTGCCTTTCTCTCAAGCCCCCGACGCGGCCTAATTTTGGCTCGCTTGCCCCTCGAGCGCTGTTATCTATTCATTTAGCGCATAAGGAAAGAATCTGGACTTAACAAATTTGGAAATGCCAAATCTGCCCTCGTCCAGTTTTCCTCAAACGCACGAGACAAAGGCCCGAGGCCTGGCCCGTTCTTCATTCTATCTCCCCTCCCCGACTTGACCTAGCCGCCAGCCGCTAGTCGCCAGTCGCCAGAGCCGCTGCGCCCGCCGTCCGCCGCCCTGCTCCGCCGCGTTTCCCCCCCATCCGCCGCCTCCCATCGCTGGCCCAAGGTAAGGCAACCTCTTCCCCTTTGTATTTTTCACAGATTTTGTGCTCTTCTTCTGGTACAGTCTCTAAATCGTGGAACCCTAGGTTTTGTGTGTGATTTGCATGGGATTTGAGTGGGAGGGGCTGGATTGACTAAGGGGTGTGATGGATCTGAAAAGGTAACATCATATTCCCCTGTTCTAATTGATGTATGCATGAGTTTTGGTGTGTGCATTTTCTGATTTTTTCTGTCTATATTGAATAGGATCGATGCAATGTCTGTGCATGATTCTAACCAATCCAGTGTGATAAACCTAACCACGGGGGCGATCTCAGGCAATGAAGTAGAAAATGGTCGTGCTACTATTGATTGGTCAAGCCTTGTGATTGAACCAGAAAATGATGGGGATGAAAAACCGCCGGACGAGAAAGCCATGTTTGCTCTGTTTGGTTTAAAAACAGAGCCGGATGAGAGAGCAACTGCCGTTCCTACTCCTGATGTGGAGTCTGACTTACATGATATCAAAGATGCAGATATTGTTGTTGATGATAAGGCGCCAGAGGAGCCACTTATTGCCTGGGATGAACGAAACCCAGCCATGGATATAGGGACACCTTATCCTAACATGGTTGAATTTAGAAAGGCTTTAAAACAGTGGGCGGTCAATGGAGAGTTTGAATATGGCACCCAAAAAAATGAGCCAGGGAGGTTTCGGGCTTTTTGCAAAGGTCATTCCATAATAGGTGACCCTTGCAACTGGGCTTTAACTGCTAGTTGGCAAAGGGATGAAAATTGTGTGATGGTAACTGCCTTTTTGCTGCTAGGGCATATAGGCCGGAAGAATATCAACATCACATGGCAAAGGTATTTGATGCATCTGAAAAAGTATATCCTTACCTTAGGGATTACCATAATCTGTTATGGATGAGGTGCATGTTCAACCCTGCCATCAAGTGTGACTACATAAATAACAATCTCGCCGAGTGCTTCAACTCTTGGGTGCGAGATATCAAGGACTTGCCGATTGTTCAGCTAGCTGACAAGATTAGAGAGATGATTATGGAACTATTTAGAAAAAGAAGAATGATTGGAGAAAGATTTACAGGGATAATACTTCCATTTGTCATACACCAACTAAATGCAAAGACTCGAGGACTAGGTCATCTCAAGGCTAAAGCATCAGCTGATTGGAGTGGGGAAGTGAAAAATGCTAACAAAGAGGATGAAAGACATGTGGTCAAAACTCTCACACATGAATGTACATGTCTGCAATGGCAGCACACGGGCAAGCCTTGCGACCATGCACTAGCCTTCATAAATGTCTTGCAAGCTCGCAACTTTGTTAACATGGAGGACTATGTACATGAGTACTACTCAGTTAGCAGATTTAGGGCAGCATATGAAGGTGTAATTGAACCCCTTACGGACAAGAATCAATGGCCACACGTGGACACAGGCTTTGTGTTGCGTCCACCAATTCCAATAGGCAAGAAGAAAGGTGCTGGAAGAACAAGAAAACAGAGGATAAAGAGTTGGTGGGAAGGTGGATCAAGTAAAGGATCCTTGAACAAATGCAAAAAATGTGGGGAGATAGGACATAGAGAAGCTGGTTGTCCTCAAAATGGAACAAAGAAAAGGTACATAGTAGTACTTGTTGCTGTTTTCTATTTATAATACCATGGTTGTTTTACATTAAAATAGTTCTAATTGCTTCTTTTTGTAGAAAAAGTAGGGGGGAAAAGAATCCATCTCCATGGTTTGATGTTTCCGTTAGCAATGCCGTTCCATCTACACCAACCAAGAGCAAGAATGATGCCACTTGTAGCAGTCCTGGAGCTGTCACAAGAAGCCAAGCTGCAGCTCAAGCTAGTCCTGGACCTGTCACAAGGAGCCAAGCTGCTACCCCACCACCAAAACCTCCAGCAAAAGGAAAGAAGAAGAAAATGACACCTAAGAAGAAGAAATTAAGCGACCTGTGAGCTTGTTTGTGGCTGTGATGAACTTGGCTGTTAGTGGAGACTCACTTTTATTGTTGTGTATGTGAGATGCAAACTCACTTTTATTTGGTCTGTAAGTGAGGTAGAGACTCACTTTTATTTCCTATGTATGTGAGGTAAAGACTCACTTATTTTGCTGTCATGAAGTCCTGTAGAACATGGCTGAATTATTCTCTATGCTATCATTGAATCATTGTGACCCTATATTATTTCCAGTCTGTTTGTGTGGAAGCCTATTGATTACAGCAAAATCATGTCAATTTTTTTTTTTCTGAAACATAGCACACAGCTTTAGAAAATCATGTCATTTCTTATTTGGCCAAAATATTTTGTGGAGCATGTTTGAAAATTCGGACAAGGTACAGAGATGTGCCTTTCAAACAGAGGGGTACTTTTGTCTATTCCTATTTCTATATGTTAGTTATATACTAACAAAGTTGTTAACAATGCCAAAGGGGGGTACCAGCAACAAGTAGACAGAACTGGGGGGTTGAGAGAAAGGCAAACGAACAGAGGGGCTTAAGATCAAAGGCGCGCGAGCTGGGGGGGGTTAAAATCGATTCCCCCCACTCACTTGAACACTGCAAAACAAGCAAAAAAAAAACTAAATACCATGTAAATAGGAAAATTTGTAGACAATCAATACTTGCTCAGCTGCACCAACGATGCTCTTTTGGCCACGACGCTGATTTGCTGGCGAAGGCATGTGAAACGGGCGACATGGTGGCATACCTTTACGAATACGCCGCCCGGGATCTTGCACTGGGTGAATATGATGATGACCTACAATCTCCTCCGTGTTCAGCTCCCCACATGTCGCCCCCTCTGGACAGTGCAGTAGAAGCTCGCAATCGGGACGACGGCGGCCGCGGGCGCCGCCGCAGCGCCGATGAACGGAGACGTAGTTCGGGGACTGCGGCTGGATAACGCAGGGACCAGGCCAGAGTTTGAGCACATTAGACTGGGCCCTGCAGCAGCCCAGGTCAGAGCGGGCCGAGCGGGCCGCGTCGGGACGGGTAAATGTCAAAATAAACCTCGGCCTCACGGGAAGATTTAGCGGGCCCTGCCATCCGCTTTACTGAGCGATTAATCCAATCCGATATGCACTGGAAGACGGACATATTCCCTGCCTCAAGCTTTTGATATCCGAATCATACCACAGTTCGGCAGGAGACACCTATATATATTGGCTTTTCTAGCTTCTTGGTGGAATTTGCTCCCTGCCCGCTCCCTGTCCTGGATTCGAGAACTAAACTAGACAAGTCTAGCCATGGATTCTGTGGATCAAGATCGTCTCCTAGATGAGGCTATGATTGAAACGAGAAGAAGGTGGGGGTGGAGCCAGGAACAAATTGACGAGTTTCAGAGGGAAAGGACAAGAGATCGAGAAGAACTGCGCGAGGAACTGGCTGCAGAATTGTGTGAGAGGGAAATCATGGAATATGAAAGAACACATATGGACCGGGCCTCCGGGCAAGCCATGTTGGATCTGTGTATTCCGGCAGTCGGCGAGACAAGGGAACGAGACTGTGCGGTGTGCGGTGAGGAATTCCGGGAAGGCGGAAAGAGTTGAATTGTATGTTTCCTTGCATGACCAAATCGAGTACATGTATTTATCCTCCTCAGAGGAGAGTAACGCGCTCCTACAAGCGTGGCACGCAGGCCACAAGCGCTGAGATCCTACAAAGTGATCTTGCCATGAACGTCAAGACAACCAAGTGATCTTGCTGCGAAGTCTGACCTCACCCGCCTCACACTTCTCTAATCGTTCGTACCCATGCATCCATGGCGCACCCCGAAAAGATAGGTGCCGTGACGGTGCTACACTTGGGAGAACACTAACTACTTGATATTTTAGTGAGAGATCACCCTAATAAAAAGCGACCACCGCGCAATCAAGAAGGGTGCATCATAAGGGATAAACATCTCAGGCAATTCATAATAGCATGATATGGTATAGCCCTTTCTGACGGAGAAGTCTTTCATTTCATCGTCTTCGGCATTCGCGTCGGTGTTCACCTTCGTGAAGATTGCCACCACCTTGTCGATGCACCAAATAATATTGCTATCTTTATGGTTAATAAAATAAGTGCATTACTTAAGGTTGACACGCAGGTCACTAAAGTGACAATCATATGGCTCCAGCCATCATGCCGAATCATGACACGCAGGTCATGTTAATCAATTTACATCATATAGTCATCTCATACATAATCAAATTGAATATGAGCATTGCTATACCACATCACATGCACATGCAAACCCTCCTGCAAAACCAAGTTAGACGTTTCTAATCGGTTCATGCAAACTTGTTTTTCGTGGCTTCTAAGGTTTTGACTTAAACCGTAGCTACCAACGTTTTATCATCAAGTATGATTATTCAAGTTGTTAGATTAACATCTCGGGGTGTATGAAAAACGAGATAATTAAATCTCGAGCCCCATACTAAACTTCGTCATACGCATGACCCCCGTGCAGATCATATCTGCAATGCCCTTTCATTTGCGAATTTCATCTTTCTTTTGACTACGGCAGAACCCAAAGAACTGATAGCACTTCCATGATCAATCAGGATCACGGATTGCCAGAACTTTGTCAAATTCCACCATGCTGTCTCGAGATTGAGCAAACGCAAATTCTAGGGAATCAACAAGAACGTCGGGTAACAGGTTTCATCTGTCACCCGCATAAATAATTTTCAGCAATAGATCTCATCTACTCCAAAATTATATTATGCAATACCCATACATCTCCATGTATTCTAGATCGTAACCTGCATCTACGCATAGCACGGCTCTTGATGCCACTGTAGGGGAACGTAGCAGAAAACAAAAATTTTCCGACCTACGCACCAGCCCAGGACCACTATGGAGACTGCATACATGGTTTGATCCTTTTCGTTACCGACTCGTAGCGCAGCGGGAAGTAGAGTCGATGACGAACGGCGGTGCAGATCCCCGCAGCTAGGATTTACAACCTCCCAACCGCGAGGATGTATACCCTCATCTGCTCCTCAAACAACCCTCCGGGAGGCGGTCGAACAGCCCTCCGGATGGTGTCGCGGACAGCCCTCCGGGAGGACCTTCGAACCTCGAACGGTCACTCGGACAGCCCCTCGGGAGGACCTTCAAAACTCGGACGGTCACACGGACAGCCCTTCGGGAGGCACTCACGAACTAAGACCGAAACTACGATCTCTCTACAGAGTTGCACACATACGGTGTCATCTATCCGGCAGGGCTTCGCCGTCCAGAACTAGTTTCTGCCGGAACCCAGACAACCTTTCGGCTCTACGAAACTATTTCGCTGGGAGGGAGAGAAGAAGCCAGATCATTGCATGACACTTGTATGAGATCAAAGGGATGAGTGTGGAGGGCTGCCCCTCCACCTCTATTTATAGGAAATCCCAAGGGGTAGGGTAGTTTCACACAAAAACCCAAAATGCACATGAATGAAGTCCTTCCACAAGGACCTAGGGGTGAAACCAATGAACAAGAGGGTCCCAAGGGGGGATACCCCATGTGGCCGGCCACACCCCCATGAGGGGCCCAAAAAATGGCTCCTATCCATCCATGTCATCCCCAAGATCTTTTGGAGCAAAGCCCCAAAAGGTGGCTTTCCATAAAGTAACCATAAAGTTGATTTTCACTATTCATGACGACATTTTTCAGCGTCTGATCGAACTGAAAATATTTATGTGGGCTAAGAACATTTCCAGTACCCACTAAAATGATTTTCAACGCGTTCCTAAACAATTCCGGTTTTAGTGATTTTCATCTGCGAAACGCATCTGAAGTGGCTCCGGCAGCTCCGGAACATTTCCGGTTTTTATCTCAGAAAATTCCAAAAAGCTTCCAGAATGATTCTGGCATCCTCCAAGAATTATCAGGCATGTGCCGAAACCAATTTGACTTAATGGTGTATCCCGAAACAACTTTTCGGTATCATCGAAACTCATCCGATGACCTCTCTCTGCGGAACCTTTTCCGCTGTCCAAAACTTTTCCGGTGTCCGAAACTTTTCCGGTGATTTTCTCTCAGACTCTCTGTCTAGTATTCAACAGATAGATGACCCTTAAGTGTGTGACCCTATAGGTTCGGTGAAGTATAGACATGACCCGGAACCCCTTCCGATCAATGATCAACATCGGAGCCGTGGACACCCATATTGACCCCTCTACCCACACGAATGAATATTCGAGTGAACCTCCAGTTGCCGTGTGCTATTCCTGTTGCTTCGTGATATGTTACAAATACCCGAGGTGAGACATATTGGCATTCCCATGGATCAACAACTTGTCCACTATGCCAGTTACCTCGTTACCGGTATTGTTCTCTTTTCTCGTTACCGTGTTCTGGCATCCCTGTGATCAAATCACACTGTGTCTGGCCAGACGATGATGGATACCATAACACCGAGAGAGCCCGAGAATATCTCTCCATCGTTGGAGGAGCAAATCCCAATCTTGAGCTATCAAGTTACTTGACACACTTTTCCATGAACCCGTAAGCCACCGTAATAGCCATCCATTTACGGATGACGTTTATCAAACCCCAAAGTTCATGAAGCAAGCATGAAGAAACTCGATACTCTCATGGTCTAAGGAATCATGCAAACGTTAACCATCTCTGTGTTATTTACCATTAACTTGTGACGAATGAATCTCATAGCATAACATCAAACCGGGTCGATTCAACACAAATGTTCTCTTAACATTGTGCCCTCAAAGTTGCTGGCATAGACATGCCCATGATCAGGAAAACGGAACCATCAGGCAACACTTGAGCTAGTCTTAGAGGCCAAACTAGGAATACTTCTTACCGTTTATTATTCCACACGTGCATATGAGTCTTCCTCCGAGCCTCGTGTTATTGTAGACTCAAGAACCATAGCAGTTATAGCATGGAACAAAAACATAATTATGAACTCGGAGATAAATAATATCATTTATTATTGCCTCTAGGGCATATCTCCTACACGGCTGGCGGCCTAATTGGCAAGCACTACAAGGTGGTGAGCTGCTTTATTACATAAGCTAAGAAAATCCTTGGCTAAAGTGGACATGGAGTGGGCTCCGGGATGGCCGAGCCGGCGATGCCACAAGTCCACCGTGGAGATGGTGAATACGGAGGGCGTAGCACGTTTATTGCCGAAGAAGGGGTAGAGATCACCATGGCTAACGGAGATCATGAGAACCCTCCGAGTGCGAAGATCCTTCACAAGAAAACCACAAGGGTAAAACTCAATGGAGCAAGCATTGTCACATGTGAAACGACGAACAGAAATAAGGCTAGTGACTACGGTTGGGGAAACAAGTACGTCGGTGAGGCGAAAATCATAAGGGTGAAGTGTGGCCGAGCCGGAGGCAGTGACAGGTAGGTGAGTCCCATTGCCGACAAGTATGCTAGGAGGAGCATGCTTTAATGAATAACTAGACTTGGTGATGTTACCTGAGTTGCCCGTCACGTGAGAGCATGCACCGCTGTCCAGATACCATTCGGGTGCGGGTTGGGGAGGAAAGCCACCGGAGCTGTAGGCGGCATTGAGCATGGCGGCGTGCTCCCAAGAGGGTGGCTGATGCGGGTAGAACTGGGTCGGAGGAGCCTGAAACACCGGGTAGGCCTGCGCATGAGACCCGGGGCGCGGACCGAGCACGCCAGCGGCATTGGGAGGGACCCAGCCGGAGCGCAGCGGGGGCAGCGCCATGCCGTAGGGGGCGAAATAGCCGGTGAAGGGCGCTGCAGGAGGTGGCGGAGTGCACCCGGAGTTGTCGCCACGGCCTCGACCACGGCCACGGCCACGGCCACCACGGTCACCATGACCACGACCAATGGGTGGGGTGGGTGGATGAGGAGCGCCGCGGGCACCACGGTCACCACCGTCGCGGTCGCCCCGATCGGAGGAGCGGTCGGAGGAGCGATCACCCCCGTCGTTGGTGGCCCGGCCGCCTGTGCTGGAGTTGCCGCCAGTGGAGCCGCCACCGGTCAGAGCGAAGGCCGAGGCGCTCTCCTCGGCCGCGGGCTACTCTTGGGATTCTTTGGCGAGGATGACTCTGGAGAGGACGTTGTCGAAGGGAAGGCCCTGATTGCCGAGGACGACGCGGATGGTGTCAAGCCGCTTGTCAAGGCCGTGGAGGAACTGGGTGGTGAGATCCACCTCAGTGACAGCGTGATCGATGTCAGCCAAGCCATCGGTGAGGAGCTTCATGCGGCGCGCATATTTAGACACCAAGAGATCGCCTTGCTTGAGGTTGCGATACTGGCGATTAAGGATCATGTAGCGGGCGGCGCGATTGGCAAGGAAGAAGTCCTTGATCTTGTGCCAAAGAGCGAAGGTGGTGGTGGCGCCGACGACGTGATCGCACATGGTGTCGAAGAGTGTGGCGTAGATCCAGAGGACGACATGGGCGTCGAGCTCGAGGTAGTCGGAGGTGGCGTTGGGAGGGGGTGGGTGCTCAATGAGGTAGGACACACCGTAGCGAATGAGCACCATGAGAAAGAACGTCTTCCACTTATGGTAGTTGTGATCTGCGGGGTTGAGCAGGAACTTGATGTGATTGGAGATGTGGTCGGCGTAGATCGGCAGGCGCGGCGCAGGGGGAGCGGGAGGAGGAGGGGCACCGGAGGTGAAGAGAGGGGCGAACTGGGATCCAGAGGCGGTGGAGGAGCCGCTGAGAAGGGAGGGGGTGGTGCCGAAAACGAACGGCGGGGAGGTGGTAGCGGAGGAAGAGGAGTTCGTGACCGCAGCTGGCGCCGTGAGGGAGGAGAAGGAGCCCGGCGAAGTGGCGGAGCTCATGGCGGCGGAGGAGGAGTCCGGTGCGGTCATGGTGGAACCTGGAGCTCTGATACTAAGTTGAATTGTATGTTTCCTTGCATGACCAAATCAGTTACAGAGTACATGTATTTATCCTCCTCAGAGGAGAGTAACGCGCTCCTACAAGCGTGGCACGCAGGCCACGAGCGCTGAGATCCTACAAAGTAGGATGGACTAAAGCTGTTACAACAGATAGTTACAATGAGAATATTCACAGTTTAACAGAAAGAAGCTGAGGACGATGCCCTGCGGCCACTCCTTCCATCAGCGATGCATCTTCGACCGGCTTCGCCTTAACCGTCGCTGCCCAGTGTGCCGCTTTGCAATGACCTCCGTCGAGGAGCAACGTGCCATTGACCGAGCACAAGCCGAGGCGACGACGCCATGCGGTGATGGGCCGGAGGCAGCCAAGCGGCGGAAACTCGACCTGGCTGCGCCCAGTGAATTAGACTCCACACTTGTCACTTGTGATCTGAAGACGATGGCACTCGGCCCAGGACTTTCTCTCGCTTCTGATCTGAACTTGCCTTCAGTGCATTTGGCTACTGATTGCATAAATGGTACTCCAAGCAGCATGGTGATTCCGGAGATTAAGGCTAAGGTGGATTCTTTGGCGAAGTAAACATGAAGCATGAGAAGAGGGACCTCAACTTTGAGGCAAAATTGTTGCCGGTTTCCCTTCTCACCGTTACATTTGATTAGAACATCTTCAACAGATTAATAGTGTTACTCCCTTTAATCCATATTAATTAATGCACACTTCGTACACCTTATGTCAATTAAGTTGTACGAAGTGTGCATCAATAGGAGGGAGTATAAAAAAAAGAGTTGATGTTTGTATTATTATGTAGTCAATTTTTCGTTTAATCTGCCAAATCGCTCATGTAAGAAAATAGACCACAAGCCATCCTTTATCTATTTCTTAAGAAAGTAACAATAAATAGCTCACAGTTTCCTTGCCCCTCCTTTTCTTCTGTGCTTGGCATGATTCATGTAAGATTTGCACTTGTCGTCTACTTCTTTTCTCCAGGATTCGGTCCTGGGTCATTAGATAAGAATCCAAAGATAAAGAGCGAAACAAAGAATATCACTACTGTATAAACAAAAAGTTTGAGAGTAAGCATTACATAGTCGCCAAGATTTTTTCTCCTTTCTCATCCCACTTTAAAAAAACAAAGAAAACTCTCAGCAAAAAAAATGGCAAAAACAAACAAGAACCCACCTTCCCACGCGCCTTAATCCTCCACATTTCCTGCCCTACTGCTCGAAGCGCCCAAGCGTCGTCGCCTCTACCCTGTAGCCTCTTCCTTCTCCCTCTCTGGCCTAGTCGTGCTCGCTTTCACCTCTGTAGCCTCTGCCGCCAACCTTCCACATCCCTTGTTCCTTTTTGTCACTCTCTTCCCAATATACCCACACAGGGGTAGGGCCGCAATCATAGGATGCCCCATCATCTCCGCATCGCGTCATACCACATACGCTAGGTATCAAGAACTCCAAGAACTTGGTCGGATCCTCCACCATCCAGTTCGGCGTCTCAGAGCCCGTAACGTCTATTGTCGCCTCCGTCGCAGCAGGTGTCTCTACCCCGTCACTGCGCAGATCGTGTGGATCTCGTCGATGTCATCATCCGGTGCTCATAGTCTTGAACTCCACTACATGACGCTACACTGGCGACACCAAGTCCATCAAGAGTATCCTCCTTGCTAACAATGTCCACGGCATGTACCACGACTGTGGCCTATCCATCATCGCCTATGTTGTCCAAGCGCGCTATGGTGGGCGTCATGCAATGTGGCGCATCACGGGCCGCGTCTATTTCATGAGCTACCCCGCCCTCATGGTCATGCCGAAGCATGCCAGTGCAGCCGTGATCATGACTATAACCTTTGGACACTATCAAGACACACCTCCAGTTCATGAAAACCTATGCGACTGCGACGCAGCTCACTGCTACACACGTGGACAACACGGGCCCTCATCACTAACACGCCACTGGCCAGTCATCACCGATGAGCATTATCACTGACTGGCCACCTCGGGTGTGTCAGTTATTAGCTCTTTGGGGCTCGACAACATGCTTATCATAGACCGGTCTAAAAATGACATCTCTATGACGTTGTGTTCCTGAGGAAAAAATAGACCAATATTTGTCATTGACCAGCTAGTTTATTTGACCCATCTGAGTTCATCTATTAAATTTGACCCTCCGTGTTTCCCACCGTGAGTGTTGTTGTGTACTTGGGTTGTTATATCCATCGCATACTACCCATCTCCAATGCAAACCCTCCTCGCGCCGCTAGTGGCGGAGGACGAAAATAAATTAAGTTGGGGTGAACTATGAAACACAAAAAAGTTTGATGCAAAACAAAACTAGTTCTATACATATTAACAATGAACATAATTACTTCTATGTGATGTAAATGGAAAGAACCAAATATAATGGAAGTGCTTTTACATAGAAACAACCTACTTATTTTAAACCGTCACGGGGGGGGGGGGGTGAGGGAGTCCTAGATTAAGGGGTCCTCGGACAGCCGGACTATATACTTTGGCCAGACTGTTGGACTATGAAGATACAAGATTGAAGACTTCGTCCCGTGTCCGGATGGGACTCTCCTTTGCGTGGAAGGCAAGCTTGGCAATTCGGATATGTAGATCTCCTTCTCTGTAATCGACTCTGTGTATGTCACGCCCAATATGCGACCCTATCCAAAAGGAACTCGAAGGTCCCACCAAGGATAGACCCGCATATTGGAACGCTTTTGCAAGGTGGATATCATTACATCAACATTACATAATAGATAGGGATACATACATAAGGCATACAATGCCATACGAATACAACATCATCTTACAAAAGATCAACATCCGACTACGGATGAAACACAAACAGAAACTCAAACGACATCCACCCTGCTATCCCAGGCTGCCGACCTGGAACCTATCCCCTGATCGAAGAAGCAGAAGAAGAAACTCCAAAACAAGCAACATTGCTCTCGCGTTAAGATCATCGGAAAACCTGTACCTGCAACTGTTGTTGTAGTAATCTGTGAGCCACGAGGACTCAGCAATCCCATTACCATGGGTATCAAGACTAGCAAAGCTTAATGGGAAAGGAAGGGGTAAAGTGGTGAGGTTGCAGCAGCGGCTAAGCAAGTATGGTGGCTAACATACGCAAATGAGAGCGAGAAGAAGAGCAAAGGAATGGTCGTCAACTAGTAATGATCAAGAGGTGATCCTGAACACCTACTTACGTCAAACATAACCCAGAAACCGTGTTCACTTCCCGGACTCCGCCGAGAAGAGACCATCACGGCTACACACGTGGTTGATGCGTTTTAATTCGGATCTGGTGTCAAGTTATCTACAACCGGACATTAACAAATTCCCATCTGCCACATAACCGCGGGCATGGCTCTCGAAAGTTTATACCCTGCAGGGGTGTCCCAACTTAGCCCATGACAAGCTCTCGCGATCAACGAAGGAATAGACCTTCTCCCAGGAAGACCCGATCAGTCTCGGGATCCCGGTTTACAAGACATTTCGACAATGGTAAAACAAGACCAGCAAGACCTCCCGGCGTGCCGACATCCTGATAGTAGCCGCGCATATCTCGTCTCAGGCCACGACCGGATGAGCACTACGTACAACTAGAACCAGACCTCAAGTTTCCCCAAGGTGGCGCTGCAAGTGGCTCTAGTTTGGACCAACACTTAGATAAGCATTGGCCCGGGGGGGGGGCGCTGAATAAAGATGACCCTTGGGTTAATTACTCCCAAGGGAAAAGTAGGTGGTGGTGAGGCAAATGGTAAAACCAATGTTGGGCCTTGCTGGAGGAGTTTTATTCAAAGCGAACTGTCAAGGGGGTCCCATAAATCACCCGACCGCATTAGGAACGCAAAATCCGGGAACATAACACCGGTATAACGGAAACTAGGGCGGCAAGAGTGGAACAAAACACCAGGCATAAGGCCGAGCCTTCCACCCTTTACCAAGTATATAGATGCATTAATAATATAAGAGATATTGTGATATCCCAACCAAAATCCTGTCCACCATGGAGAAATCTTCAACTTCACCTGCAGCTAGCAACGCTATAAGAGGGGCTGAGCAAAGCGGTAACATAGCCAAACAACGTTTTGCTAGGGAGGTGTCAAAGGTTAGAGGTTCATGGCAATATGGGATGGCTTGATAAACAGGTAATAGGTAGCGCAGCATAGCGATAGAACGAAGCAACTAGCATAGCAATGATAGTAGTGAGATCCAGGATAGCGGTCATCTTGCCTGAAATCCCGCAAGGAAGAAGAATGAGTCCATGAAGAAGATGAAGCCATGAAGGCGAACCAAGCGTAGACGAACACATCCTCACGATCGCAACGAAACGGGAACTATCAAGAAGAAGCACACAACATAGTAAACACACCACACATGAACAAGACATGATGCACAGCAAGCATGATGCATGACAAAGCTACATGAAGCTACTCATGGCAAGAGATGATGCAAACAAGAACAACACATCAAGACAAGTTTAAATGAGGCCGGGAACAACATATAACAATTCTGGTAAGTCCTCATATGCAAATTTCGAAATTGGTCCAGAACTGAATAAACCTTATGTTCAAGTTGTTAAACAGCAAGTTAAGATGCACCACGATGATCTACACGAGATTCTAGTCAAGTTACATATAAAGTTCATTTAATTCGGAGCTACGGCCTAGAAGATATGAGCAAATCAAGTTAAACATGGCATTGATGCAAAATGCATACAAACATCAAGCAAACACCTCAAAACAAGGATGCAACATGATAATATGAAACTACATGCAAAATCAAGCAAGTTTCATATAGGGCACACTCAAAACGGAGCATCGGTGCAACACATACACTCTATACAAGTCATATCAACAATCTGTCCAAAACAGCAACTAGGCATCTTGCAAGCATCAAAACAACATGCTACAGCACCCCAACATAAGAACAAAAGGCATGGGATTAAAGTACACGTAAAGCATAACAAAACATGAACAATGAGCTATCTCGAGAAACAACTAGAACATGCTCCAAAAGACATGGAAAGATTGCAAATAATAACAGTTTCAGACTTATCAGGAAATAACATCAGGTTGCAATGTTTAGAGCTATCGAACAACATGTTACAGGAACTTATCATGGCAAACAAAGGCATGGAATGAATCTACTAATGGCATAGAACAAGAGTCCCTTACTGACCATGAGCCAAAAAGGATCAGAAAATATGATGGCACCCATGTAAACATAGCAAGTTATATTACAGATTCATACATGGCAGGAAAAACAATAAGTAGGCATGTTTGTGAGCTTGAACCACTCACCACAGAGCAATACATGGCATGGCAAGACAACCAACAGTAAGAAGACATGTTTATGAAGCTAAGCATGGCAAGAGCAAGGTCATAGGGTGCATGGATCACTAGCAAACAATCATGGAAACATTGAACTTAATGTTAACAGGTTGACAGCAACATCATTTAGCAAACTTTGTAGCAAGATAACAACATGATACAACAGGCTATAAATGCAACCAGGGGCATGGATGGATAGAGGATGATATGTATATCAAAATATGTTTATAGGACATCTCCAGATTATGCATAGAATGATTAGTAGAAGCATGTTTACATAGCAACAAAATATAAAAGAATCTGTCAGGAAAACAGCAACAGCAACTACCCTACTTAACAAGCTTGATGCACTCAGCACACAACTCACAAAAATACATGGTTAACACCCCTGGAAAGATGACATGGCATAGATCAAAACACATGTAGACATCAACCTCATAGGATGCACACATCAATCATGGTAAAAATGACAAATGAGCAAGTCATAACAGTTTCAGCAGATTAACATCAACATGCACACTTCCAACAGCATTTCGGGCATCAAGATGGACTCAACTGAAAATGATGCAATGGAAAGAAATGAAGTACTCGTCGATACGAACAATTTGACATATTACACGCACGAAACGGAGCTACGGATGCAGAGATACGATGCGATGAACATGGCATGATTATGCAAATACTTCGGGACTTGGCAGTTTCTGAAAAAAAAACGGATGAGCGCCAAAAGGCTAAACGACGCCCAGGGCGTGGGATTGGGCTGGCGGGGCTCTCACCTAGTGGGCTGCAGGCCCAGGTCGATGGAGGAGGCGGACTGGCAGGGCCGGCTGGAGCTGGGCCGAGCCGAGGCCCACGCGGGGAGGCGCTGGCCCCCCACGAGCGCGGTGCGTGCGGGACGAGCAGCTCCTCTGCTCGTCCCGAGCAGGGACATGGCGGCGGCTTGCTGTGGTCCGGCCCCGGTGACGGCGGGGCTCCGGCGAGGCAAGGCGAGGCCGGGAATGGGACGAGGGGCCCCGGATCCGGCGGATCCCGGGCGGATCCGGCTGGAGGAGAAGGGCGGCGAGGTCCTGCGGGCAGCACGGCAGCTGACCTCCAAGGCGGCGAGGATGCCCTGCGAGGGAGAGAGAGAAGGTGAGAGGATGAGGAGGAAGGAGGACGGGAAGGAGAGGGGCGGCGAGGCCCGGCCTGGACGTCGCCGGCGGTGGCTCCGGTGGAGAGGAGCTCCGGCGCGAGGCGGTTGCCTCGATCCAGTGGGGATCGAGAGCTGCGGGAGGTCGGGGATGGATTCACGGGAGCGGCAGCGGACGGGCGGCGGATGGGCTCGGGCGGGCCTCCCAGGGCCCAATCTGGTTTCTGGCGGGCCCGCGACGTAGTGGGGCGCGGGGAGGACTCGTGTCACACGGGGAGAGGCTGCGGCGCAGTCGAGTGGCGACGTGGCGCCATTGGGTTGGTCGGGAAGGTGGCGCTGGTGGTGGCTGGCGGCAGCTGGCCGTGGGGGTGGCGACAAGTGGCGAGGCAGGGGGTGGTGCGGCGCGGATTCTGAGGAGGGGGAAGGCTAGAGGTAGGTGGAGGGGGCTAGGCTGCCCAAAATGGACAAGGGGTGTCCATATATAGCAGGAGGGGCTAGGGTTAGAGGTTTTGGGGGGGTTTCGGAACCTCCGATTGCGATCCAACGGATCCGATCGCGAGGGGGGTTAGGCAGGTCTAGGTGGGCTGCAGGTGAGTTGTGTAGATGGTTGTGGGCTGAGAAGATAGGGAGGACGGCAGCCCGACAACAGTTTCCGGAGACCGAAAACGTCCGACCTTAGACCGGCTATATTGCGGCTATATGAATAACGGTTGGGCTAACAAACGAGCTCCGAATGCGACGAAACTTGACATGCGCTCTGTCTACACTATAATAAGACCGCACGCCAAGTTTCAACCCATTCCGAGAATATTTTTATGCCACTTATAAAATAATATTTCGGAGGTGCCGCGGGCGCGTGCGAGTGTGGTTGGACTCAGAACGGACAACGGATAGAACCGGGGAACCTGAATGGATGCAAGTTTGAAAAACATGCAGATGAAATGTAGATGATGGCATGACAAAATGCAACATGCAAGCAAATGACATGGCAACGGCGGCGAATAACTGGCGAACACCTGGCGCATCGAATCCGGGGCGTTACAACACTCCTCCACTATCAAGAGATCTCGTCCCGAGATCTTAGGACCGAGACGGAAGAGAAAAGGGATGAGGTGAAACAAGAACTCAAGAGAAGAAGCAAAGAATCGAGAGCACTCGAGAAGAAGAGAGGAATGACGAGAATCGAAAACTCACGGAATCAGATAGACTATGAAACGGCTCGTTCTAACCGGAGTGGTTAGAATGAGAAAAGAAACGGAAAAGACTGAAAAGATTTAGGCTGCACTCTGACTGAACATGGAAAGGAATAGATCACGAGCTAGAGAGGATTTAGATGCAAAAGAACGAAGAGATCGCGAACTGATTGAAGAATAGTTGAATGAAGCACCGGAAAAATATTGAGACGAACGGAAGGGCACAGATATAGAATAATTGGAGAACGAATCTGAAAATTTAGAACGAAGAAATCTTCCGAAAAGATGGCCTCCGGATGATCGAGAGAGAAAGCAACTCCTGAAATGTTCCGGATGGATGAAAAGAATTTGCACGACTGGAAAACAATTTGATAGGATAACATCGAGCTAGCACCGCGAATCTCCGAGGAATGGACAAGATTAAAGAGAAATCTTCTTCTTTGGTCTTCAAATGACGACGAGAAACACCACCAAAATTGCTGAGATACTCCCGGGAGAATGAAAAAGAGGAAGAGTTGACCCAAAGATGAAAAGAATTTGAAAGTGATCTTGGAGAAGGCATGTGACTGATGGGATCCATTCTTACGTCACACTTGAAAAGAATTATGAATAACTCCGGGGAAAAGAAAAGAGTCAGGTAAGATCCTGGAAAAAACCTGTGGGTTAGGGCCCACTAAAGAAAACACCGTTGGAAAAGATTGTTGAAGAGATAGGTGATGCGCCGGAACAATTGAAATATTTGAATGAGGTGACAACCTCAAATTAATTAGAACACAGACGAATCTCTTGAGATGTCATGAGCACTCCAGAAGGATAAACTGGCGAGAGGCGAACGAGCAAGGAAAACACTTGAGCCGAGGAAAAGAATGTGATCAACCCGAAAAACTTGAATTGAATCTACCGGAGAAGAGATGAAGAATGTCAAACGAGTCGAGAATTCACCGGTTGAGACAATTGACGAAATACTGAAGAGGCTCTGCACGAATGAAATAGCTTCTCGAATAGATGCTCAGACTCCGGGAAGAAAAGGGGTGGGAGGGCGGGAAAAACAAGGCAACTTGGAAGGGGGAACCGACGAATATCTTGAAGAGAAAACACCGGCTAAAATGATTGAGGAAAGAAAGCAAAGACTTTGCACGAGTAGGATGGATACTCGATTACTGACTTCGACTCCGAGATGAAAAGGGGTGGGCGGGTGGGAAAAACAAAGACAAGTGAGGATTGATCTCGCGAAAGACAAAGAGGTTCGAATCAGCTTGACGAGGAATGCACCGGATAAAAGAGGATGGACAACTCACGAAACTAACCACGTGATCCTAAAGAAAAATTTGAACGGGAAGAGGAGTAGTTCAAAACACCTACGTCAAGATTCCTCACCAGAGTGACGAAGGGGCTGAGGAGTAAAAAGAATTCCTACTCTTCGATATAACTAGACTCCGAAAAAGTTTTCTTCTAGACTCAACAACGGCCAAACTACACGATCAATCAAGGGGGCTCCTAGGGTCGGTCGAGGCTCTGATACCAACTTGTCACGCCCAATATGCGACCCTATCCAAAAGGAACTCGAAGGTCCCACCAAGGATAGACCCGCATATTGGAACGCTTTTGCAAGGTGGATATCATTACGTCAACATTACATAATAGATAGGGATACATACATAAGGCATACAATGCCACACGAATACAACATCATCTTACAAAAGATCAACATCCGACTACGGATGAAACACAAACAGAAACTCAAACGACATCCACCCTGCTAGCCCAGGCTGCCGACCTGGAACCTATCCCCTGATCGAAGAAGCATAAGAAGAAACTCCAAAACAAGCAGCATCGCTCTCGCGTCAAGATCATCGGAAAACCTGTACCTGCAACTGTTGTTGTAGTAATCTGTGAGCCACGAGGACTCAGCAATCCCATTACCATGGGTATCAAGACTAGCAAAGCTTAATGGGAAAGGAAGGGGTAAAGTGGTGAGGTTGCAGCAGCGGCTAAGCAAGTATGGTGGCTAACATACGCAAATGAGAGCGAGAAGAGGAGCAAAGGAACGGTCATCAACTAGTAATGATCAAGAGGTGATCCTGAACACCTACTTACGTCAAACATAACCCAAAAACCGTGTTCACTTCCCGGACTCCGCCGAGAAGAGACCAACACGGCTACACACGCGGTTGATGCGTTTTAATTCGGATCTGGTGTCAAGTTATCTACAACCGGACATTAACAAATTCCCATCTGCCACATAACCGCGGGCACGGCTCTCGAAAGTTTATACCCTGCAGGGGTGTCCCAACTTAGCCCATGACAAGCTCTCGCGATCAACGAAGGAATAGACCTTCTCTCAGGAAGACCCGATCAGTCTCAGAATCCCGGTTTACAAGACATTTCGACAATGGTAAAACAAGACCAGCAAGACCTCCCGGCGTGCCGACATCCTGATAGTAGCCGCACGTATCTCGTCTCAGGCCACGACTGGATGAGCAGTACGTACAACTAGAACCAGACCTCAAGTTTCCCCAAGGTGGCGCTGCAAGTGGCTCTAGTTTGGACCAACACTTAGACAAGCATTGGCCCCGGGGGGCTGAATAAAGATGACCCTTGGGTTAATTACTTCCAAGGGAAAAGTAGGTGGTGGTGAGGCAAATGGTAAAACCAATGTTGGGCCTTGCTGGAGGAGTTTTATTCAATACGAACTGTCAAGGGGGTCCCATAAATCACCCGACCGCGTTAGGAGCGCAAAATCCGGGAACATAACACCGGTATAACGGAAACTAGGGCGGCAAGAGTGGAACAAAACACCAGGCATAAGGCCGAGCCTTCCATCCTTTACCAAGTATATAGATGCATTAATAATATAAGAGATATTGTGATATCCCAACCAAAATCCTGTCCACCATGGAGAAATCTTCAACTTCACCTGCAGCTAGCAACGCTATAAGAGGGGCTGAGTAAAGCGGTAACATAGCCAAACAACGGTTTGCTAGGGAGGTGTCAAAGGTTAGAGGTTCATGGCAATATGGGATGGCTTGATAAACAGGTAATAGGTAGCGCGGCATAGCGATAGAACGAAGCAACTAGCATAGCAATGATAGTAGTGAGATCCAGGGTAGCGGTCATCTTGCCTGAAATCCCGCAAGGAAGAAGAACGAGTCCATGAAGAAGATGAAGCCATAAAGACGAACCAAACGTAGACGAACACATCCTCACGATCGCAACGAAACGGGAACTATCGAGAAGAAGCACACAACATAGTAAACACACCACACATGAACAAGACATGATGCACAACAAGCATGATGCATGACAAAGCTACATGAAGCTACTCATGGCAAGAGATGATGCAAACAAGAACAACACATCAAGACAAGTTTAAATGAGGCCGGGAACAACATATAACAATTCCGGTAAGTCCTCATATGCAAATTTCGAAATTGGTCCAGAACTGAATAAACCTTATGTTCAAGTTGTTAAACAGCAAGTTAAGATGCACCACGATGATCTACACGAGATTCTAGTCAAGTTACATATAAAGTTCATTTAATTCGGAGCTACGGCCTAGAAGATATGAGCAAATCAAGTTAAACATGGCATTGATGCAAAATGCATACAAACATCAAGCAAACACCTCAAAACAAGGATGCAACATGATAATATGAAACTACATGCAAAATCAAGCAAGTTTCATATAGGGCACACTCAAAACGGAGCATCGGTGCAACACATACACTCTATACAAGTCATAGCAACAATCTGTCCAAAACAGCAACTAGGCATCTTGTAAGCATCAAAACAACATGCTACAGCACCCCAACATAAGAACAAAAGGCATGGGCTTGAAGTACAGGTAAAGCATAACAAAACATGAACACTGAGCTATCTCGAGAAACAACTAGAACATGCTCCAAAAGACATGGAAAGATTGCAAATAATAACAGTTTCAGACTTATCAGGAAATAACATCAGGTTGCAATGTTTAGAGCTATCAAACAACATGTTACAGGAACTTATCATGGCAAACAAAGGCATGGCATGAATCTACTAATGGCATAGAACAAGAGTCCCTTACTGACCATGAGCCAAAAAGGATCAGAAAATATGATGGCACCCATGTAAACATAGCAAGTTATATTACAGATTCATACATGGCAGGAAAAACAATAAGTAGGCATGTTTGTGAGCTTGAACCACTCACCACAGAGCAATACATGGCATGGCAAGACAACCAACAGTAAGAAGACATGTTTATGAAGCTAAGCATGGCAAGAGCAAGGTCATAGGGTGCATGGATCACTAGCAAACAATCATGGAAACATTGAACTTAATGTTAACAGGTTGACAGCAACATCATTTAGCAAACTTTGGAGCAAGATAACAACATGATACAGCAGGCTATAAATGCAACCAGGGGCATGGATGGATAGAGGATGACATGTATATCAAAACATGTTTATAGGACATCTTCAGATTATGCATAGAATGATTAGTAGAAGCATGTTTACATAGCAACAAAATATAAAAGAATCTGTCAGGAAAACAGCAACAACAACTACCCTACTTAACAAGCTTGATGCACTCAGCACACAACTCACAAAAATACATGGTTAACACCCCTGGAAAAATGACATGGCATAGATCAAAACACATGTAGACATCAACCTCATAGGATGCACACATCAATCATGGTAAAAATGACAAATGAGCAAGTCATAACAGTTTCAGCAGATTAACATCAACATGCACACTTCCAACAGCATTTCGGGCATCAAGATGGACTCAACTGAAAATGATGCAATGTAAAGAAATGAAGTACTCGTCGGGACGAACAATTTGACATATTACATGCATAAAACGGAGCTACGGATGCAGAGATACGATGCGATGAACATGGCATAATTATGCAAATACTTCGGGACTTGGCAGTTTCTGAAAAAAAAAACGGACGAGCGCCAAAAGGCTAAACGACGCCCAGGGCGTGGGATTGGGCTGGCGGGGCTCTCACCTAGTGGGCTGCAGGCCCAGGTCAGTGGAGGAGGCGGCCTGGCAGGGCCGGCTGGAGCTGGGCCGAGCCGAGGCCCACGCGGGGAGGCGCTGCCCCCCCACGGGCGCGGTGCATGCGGGACGAGCAGCTCCTCTGCTCGTCCCGAGCAGGGACATGGCGGCGGCTTGCTGTGGTCTGGCCCCGGCGACGGCGGGGCTCCTGCGAGGCGAGGCGAGGCCGGGAATGGGACGAGGGGCCCCGGATCCGGCGGATCCCGGGCGGATCCGGCGGATCCCGGGCGGATCCGGCTGGAGGAGGCGGGCGGCGAGGTCCTGCGGGCAGCACGGCGGCTGACCTCCAAGGCGGCGAGGATGCCCTGTGAGGGAGAGAGAGAAGGTGAGAGGATGAGGAGGAAGGAGGACAGGAAGGAGAGGGGCGGCGAGGCCCGGCCTGGACGTCGCCGGCGGTGGCTCCGGTGGAGAGGAGCTCCGGCGCGAGGCGGTTGCCTCGATCCAGTGGGGATCGAGAGCTGCGGGAGGTCAGGGATGGATTCACGGGAGCGGCAGCGGACGGGCGGCGGATGGGCTCGGGCGGGCCTCCCAGGGCCCGATCTGGGTTCTGGCGGGCCCGCGGCAAAGTGGGGCGCGGGGAGGACTCGTGGCACACGGGGAGAGGCTGCGGCGCGGTCGAGTGGCGACGTGGCGCCATTGGGTTGGTCGGGAAGGTGGCGCTGGTGGTGGCTGGCGGCGGCTGGCCGTGGGGGTGGCGACAAGTGGCGAGGCAGGGGGTGGTGCGGCGCGGATTCTGAGGAGGGGGAAGGCTAGAGGTAGGTGGAGGGGGCTAGGCTGCCCAAAATGGACAAGGGGTGTCCATATATAGCAGGAGGGGTTAGGGTTAGAGGTTTTGGGGGATTTTCGGAACCTCCGATCACGATCCGACGGATCCGATCGCGAGGGGGGTTAGGCAGGTCTAGGTGGGCTGCAGGTGAGTTGTGTAGATGGTTGTGGGCTGAGAAGAGAGGGAGGTCGGCAGCCCAGCAATAGTTTCCGGAGACCGAAAACGTCCGACCTTAGACCGACTATATTGCGGCTATATGAATAACGGTTGGGCTAACAAACGAGCTCCGAATGCGACAAAATTTGACAGGCGCTCTGTCTACACTATAATAAGACCGCACGCCAAGTTTCAACCCATTCCGAGAATATTTTTATGCCACTTATAAAATAATATTTCGGAGGTGCCGCGGGCGCGTGCGAGCGTGGTTGGACTCAGAACGGACAACGGATAGAACCGGGGAACCCGAACGGATGCAAGTTTGAAAAACATGCAGATGAAATGTAGATGATGGCATGACAAAATGCAACATGCAAGCAAATGACATGGCAACGGCGGCGAATAACTGGCGAACACCTGGCGCATCGAATCCGGGGCGTTACAGTGTAACCCTAGCCCTCTCCGGTGTCTATATAAACTGGAGGGTTTAGTCCGTAGGACAAGAACAATCATAATCATAGGCTAGCTTCTAGGGTTTAGCCTTTACGATCTCGTGGTAGATCAACTCTTGTAATACTCATATCATCAAGATCAATCAAGCATGAAGTAGGGTATTACCTCCATCGAGAGGGCCCGAACCTGGGTAAAACATCATGCTCCCTGCCTCCTGTTACCATTAGCCTTAGACGCGCAGTTCGGGACCCCCTACCTGAGATCCGCCGGTTTTGACACCGACATTGGTGCTTTCATTGAGAGTTCCACTGTGTCATCGTGGTAAGGCTTGATGGCTCCCTCAATCATCTTCAACGATGCGGTCCAGGGGGACATTTTCCTTCCCAGACAGATCTTCATATTCGGCGGCTTCGTACTGCGGGCCAACTCGCTTGGCCATCTGGAGCAGATCGATAGCTACGCCCCTGGCCATCAGGTCAGATTTGGAAGCTTGAACTATACTGCCAACATCCGCGGAGACTTGATCTTTGACGAATTCGAGCCCATGTCAGGCGCGCCGGACGGTCACGACGAGCATGACTTTGATCTGTCATCGGACACTATTCGGGAGATCGCGCCCGCGGCAGCGCCGGGAATCAAACCAGAGCAGATCGTGCCCTCCGAGGACGGGTGGATGGACCCCTCCATGGAGGCCGCACACTCATCGGCGCTGGAGCCGAACACTGATCCCATCTCCTGTGAGGGTGGTGTCATCGGACCCTCGGACTCGTCTCCGGCTACAGGATCCGAACCACGTGCGTCAGTGCCTATCAAATCTGATTGGGCACCGGTCATGGAGTTCACTGTCGCGGACATTTTTCAGCACTCACCCTTGGGTGACGTGCTAAACTCATTAAGGTCTCTTTCCTTGTCGGAAGATTCTTGGCCGAACTATGTCCAGCTTGAGTGGGAAGCGGATGACAAAGAAATTCATTCCCCACCCATCACCCAATTAATAGCCACTGTCGATGACTTAACCGACGTGCTTGACTTCAACTCCGAAGACATCGACGGTATGGACGACGATGCAGGAGAAGAACAGGAACCACCGCCTATAGGGCGCTGGACAACCACCTCATCATACGATATATATATATGGTGGACACCCCCAAAGAAAGCGATGGCGACGAGGCAAAGGAGGATAACCCCGTGGAGAAGCAATCTAGGCACCGACGTCATAGGCGCCGCCCCAAGCCCCGCCATAGCAAAAATAGCGATACCGGCACAAGAGATAACAATCCGGACGATGCCGGAGACGAAAACAATCTTGCCCCGCCAGGCTTCGAGCAGGCCGAGCAAGAGGATGGGCAAGTTAGCCCTAAAGAACAGGCAACAGATGAAGAATCAGAGGACGATAATTACATGCCTCTCTCCGAAGACGAAGTGAGCCTTAGCGACGAAGAATTCATCATGCCTGAGGATCTCGTCGAGCAGGAGCGCTTCAAACGCCGGCTTATAGCCACTGCAAAAAGCCTAAAGAAAAAGCAGCAACAGCTTCAAGCTGATCAAGATCTACTAACACGCCACTGGCCAGTCATCACCGATGAGCATTATCACTGACTGGCCACCTCGGGTGTGTCAGTTATTAGCTCTTTGGGGCTCGAGAACATGCTTATCATAGACCGGTCTAAAAATGACATCTCTATGACATTGTGTTCCTGAGGAAAAAATAGACCAATATTTGTCATTGACCGGCTAGTTTATTTGACCCATCTGAGTTCATCTATTAAATTTGACCCTCCGTGTTTCCCACCGTGAGTGTTGTTGTGTACTTGGGTTGTTATATCCATCGCATACTACCCATCTCCAATGCAAACCCTCCTCGCGCCGCCAGTGGCGGAGGACGAAAATAAATTAAGTTGGGGCGAACTATGAAACACAAAAAAGTTTGATGCAAAACAAAACTAGTTCTATACATATTAACAATGAACATAATTACTTCTATGTGATGTAAATAGAAAGAACCACATATAATGGAAGTGCTTTTACATAGAAACAACCTACTTATTTTAAACCGTCACCGGGGGGGAGGGGTGAGGGAGTCCTGGATTAAGGGGTCCTCGGACAGCCGGACTATATACTTTGGCCAGACTGTTGGACTATGAAGATACAAGATTGAAGACTTCGTCCCGTGTCCGGATGGGACTCTCCTTTGCGTGGAAGGCAAGCTTGGCAATTCGGATATGTAGATCTCCTTCTCTGTAATCGACTCTGTGTAACCCTAGCCCTCTCCGGTGTCTATATAAACTGGAGGGTTTAGTCCGTAGGACAAGAACAATCATAATCATAGGCTAGCTTCTAGGGTTTAGCCTTTACGATCTCGTGGTAGATCAACTCTTGTAATACTCATATCATCAAGATCAATCAAGCATGAAGTAGGGTATTACCTCCATCGAGAGGGCCCGAACCTGGGTAAAACATCATGCTCCCTGCCTCCTGTTACCATTAGCCTTAGACGCGCAGTTCGGGACCCCCTACCCGAGATCCGCCGGTTTTGACACCGACATTGGTGCTTTCATTGAGAGTTCCACTGTGCCATCGCGGTAAGGCTTGATGGCTCCCTCAATCATCTTCAACGATGCGGTCCAGGGGGAGATTTTCCTTCCCGGATAGATCTTCGTATTCGGCGGCTTCGTACTGCGGGCCAACTCGCTTGGCCATCTGGAGCAGATCGATAGCTACGCCCCTGGCCATCAGGTCAGATTTGGAAGCTTGAACTATACTGCCAACATCCGCGGAGACTTGATCTTTGACGGATTCGAGCCCATGTCAGGCGCGCCGGACGGTCACGACGAGCATGACTTTGATCTGTCATCGGACACTATTCGGGAGATCGCGCCCGCGGCAGCGCCGGGAATCAAACCGGAGCAGATCGTGCCCTCCGAGGACGGGTGGATGGACCCCGCCATGGAGGCCGCACACTCATTGGCGCTGGAGCCGAACACTGATCCCATCTCCTGTGAGGGTGGTGTCATCGGACCCTCGGACTCGTCTCCGGCTACAGGATCCGAACCGCGTGCGTCAGTGCCTATCAAATCTGATTGGGCACCGGTCATGGAGTTCACTGTCGCGGACATTTTTCAGCACTCGCCCTTGGGTGACGTGCTAAACTCATTAAGGTCTCTTTCCTTGTCGGGAGATTCTTGGCCGAACTATGTCCAGCTTGAGTGGGAAGCGGATGACAAAGAAATTCGTTCCCCACCCATCACCCACTTAATAGCCACTGTCGATGACTTAACCGACGTTCTTGACTTCAACTCCGAAGACATCGACGGTATGGACGACGATGCAGGAGAAGAACAGGAACCACCGCCTATAGGGCGCTGGACAACCACCTCATCATATGATATATATATGGTGGACACCCCCAAAGAAAGCGATGGCGACGAGGCAAAGGAGGATAACCCCGTGGAGAAGCAATCTAGGCACCGACGTCATAGGCGCCGCCCCAAGCCCCGCCATAGCAAAAATAGCGATACCGGCACAAGAGATAACAATCCGGACGATGCCGGAGATGAAAACAATCTTGCCCCGCCAGGCTTCGAGCAAGCCGAGCAAGAGGATGGGCAAGTTAGCCCTAAAGAACAGGCAACAGATGAAGAATCAGAGGACGATAATTACATGCCTCTCTCCGAAGACGAAGTGAGCCTTGGCGACGAAGAATTCATCATGCCTGAGGATCTCGTCGAGCAGGAGCGCTTCAAATGCCGGCTTATAGCCACTGCAAAAAGCCTAAAGAAAAAGCAGCAACAGCTTCAAGCTGATCAAGATCTACTAACTGACAGATGGACCGAGGTCCTGGCTATCGAGGAATACAGACTCGAGCGACCTAGCAAGAGCTACCCAAAGCGCAGGCTGCTACCTCAACTCGAGGAAGAGGCTTTAAAGCCTATGCTACCAGCGCATGATGTGGCTGACCGGCCACCCCGTGGCTGCGACAAAGTGGCGTACCAGCCCGAAGTCCAGACCGCACCCCGCCGCCAATCAAACGATAATACTAAGGCCCGGAGCTACATGAAGGACCTGCGAGATGTATTGGGAAACAAAGCAGGACAGTCAAGATCGATCTACGGATCACGGGGGGGCGCCACAAGACGTGACGATGACCGTCACGCCGGATACAATAAACCAAAGTCCGGCCGGGCCGAATACAATAGACCGAATTCATCTGAACTACGTCGTGATATAGCCCGGCATAGAGGCACCGCACACCCCCTATGCTTCACTGATGAAGTTATGGATCATGAATTCCCAGAAGGGTTTAAACCCGTAAACATTAACTCATATGATGGCACCACAGACCCTGCAGTATGGATTGAAGATTTTCTCCTACACATTCACGTGGCCCGCAGCGATGACTTACATGCCATAAAGTACCTACCACTTAAGCTCAAAGGACTGGCTCGGCATTGGCTGAATAGCTTGCCAGCAAGCTCCATTGGCAGTTGGGAAGATCTGGAAGACGCGTTCCTTGATAACTTCCAGGGCACTTACGTGCGACCACCGGATGCGGATGACCTAAGCCACATAACCCAACAGCCCGGAGAGTCAGGCAGGAAATTTTGGACTCGGTTCCTAACCAAAAAGAACCAAATTGTCGACTGTCCAGATGCCGAAGCCTTAGCAGCCCTCAAGCATAATATCCGTGACGAATGGCTCGCCCGACACCTCGGACAAGAGAAGCCAAAATCAATGGCAGCCCTCACGACACTCATGACCCGCTTTTGCGCGGGTGAGGACAGCTGGTTGGCTCGTAGCAACATCACACCCAAAAACTCAGGTGATTCAGACGTCAGGGATAGCAACGGCAAGCCACGACAAAATAGACATAAGCGTCACTATAATGGCGACAACGCCAAAGACACAGCAGTCAATGCCGGATTCAGAGGCTTTAAATCCGGACAGCGGAAAAAGCCATTCAAAAGAAACAGTCCAGGCTCGTCCAGTTTGGACCGCATACTCGATCGCTCATGTAAAATTCACGACACCCTCGATAAACCAGCCAACCACACCAACAGGGAATGCTGGGTGTTTAAACAGGCCGGCAAGTTGAATGCTGAAAACAAGGAAAAGGGGCTGCATAGTGACGACAACGAGGAGCCCCGACCGCCGAACACAGGAGAACAGAAGAAATTCCCTCCCCAGGTGAAAACAGTAAATATGATATACGCAACCCATATTCCCAAGAGGGAACGGAAGCGTGCACTAAGGGACGTCTACACGATGGAGCCAGTCGCCCCAAAGTTCAACCCTCATGGTCCTCTTGTCCGATCACCTTCGATCGCAGGGACCGTCCTACCAGTATCTATCATGGCGGTTCAGCCGCATTGGTCCTTGACCCCATCATTGACGGATTCCATCTCACACGAGTCCTCATGGACGCTGGCAGCAGCCTGAACCTGCTCTATCAGGATACAGTGCGCAAAATGGGCATCGACCCCTCAAGGATCAAGCCCACAAAAACCACCTTCAAAGGTGGCATACCCGGTGTGGAGGCCTGCTGTACGGGCTCAATCACACTGGAAGTGGTCTTCGGATCTCCGGACAACTTCCGAAGCGAGGAGTTAATCTTCGACATCGTACCCTTCCGCAGTGGCTATCATGCACTGCTCGAACGAACCGCATTCACCAAATTCAATGCGGTACCGCACTATGCATACCTCAAGCTCAAAATGCCAGGACCTCGCGGGGTTATTATAGTTAATGGAAACACAGAGCGCTCGCTCCGCACGAAAGAGCACACTGTGGCCTTCGCGATGGAAGTACAAAACAACCTTCTTAGGCAAACAGCCAATTCGGCAATAAAGAACCCGGATACCGTCAAGTGAGTCCGGAGTACTCCGCAACAGGATCATCCAGCACGTTCAGAGCTTGACTAGCAATCCGGCCTCTGCCCTAGTCCCAGTCAAGCAGCGAAATTTGTGCCGCGCGTACACAACTACGCACTTAAAATACCCTGGGCATAGGCGGAGGCACGACCGTGACACGATCCACAATGCGGTTCGACCGCCCCGGGACACACGCATCTTTGCACCCCTTTTTTTTTCAGGTCCCTATCTTCAGGAGGCTCTTCCAAAAGACCGACTATCGGACACATAGCGGGACGGACACACCAGGAGGACAAGAAGCTTCGTCGTACAAGGGAATCCTCAGGTGGTCTCTGATAACGATTGTTATACCTGTTTTACATACCTGCATACCGCCCGCTCCTGGTCAGGATGTGTCAAACAGTCCTATTCGGCTTATCGCACTACTTGTATATGTACGCTTTGACATATCATTTGAATAACAAGGGAAAATAGTATACAGCGTCAGCTTGCTATTATGTTTATTTACCCCTTTCCTTTACTGCCTATTTATTATACCCGTGCATTTTGGCACGACCAGTTTGCCAGGGGCTTCAGTACCCCATAACCTGGCAAGACAAGTCCGAACACTTTTGACAGTGCGGCACCCAAACTTATAGCACTATATGCATCAGCTCCGAATCATGTCTTGGGTCAATAGTTGGGTTTGCCCGGCTCCTATGTTTTGGTACCTTACGTTTCGCTATATCGGCTAAGGTAGCGCAGGGAGAACTACTGTGATTGTGTCCCGGTTCTTCCGGACGAGTACCTCAGTAGAGAAAGCCGAAAACTGACTGTCATGATAAGGCGAGAGCTGGTCGCTGTTCGAGAGGTCTCAAATCCTTAATGATTTTTTCTGCTTTAGGCGAGGAATCGGCCTCGTCCGATTTAGGCGTGTATAGCGCCCCGAGTCCGGCTTTTCGGATACTAGGGGCTTCGCCAAAATTTAAAATTGTAGACTTCTATGGCTAATTGAGGACGATAAAGCCGTATAGTCCGATTGCCTCGTTCGCGACGCTAAACACCTCCTTAAAAGGACCAAAAACTTGGATAAAGAGTGTTTATATTTATCCCGAACACCCCAGTACTAGTTACATGGGGGCGGAAGCCGACGACTTGCCAACTCTCAAGATTTTTTTAAAAAAAAAACGGCCGCGCAGAAGGTAATATTTTAAATTAACAAGCGCTACATAGCGCACATGAACTGGTTTTCATAATACAGGATGACATGAGTACATTCATTCAAACATCACATCCTTAGTACATTCATCTGCCACAAGACGGGCACCCTTAATAACATTGTCATAGTACTGTTCGGGGTGGCGATGTTCCTTGCCCTTCGGCGGCCCCTCTGTCACTAGCTTCTCGGCGTCCATCTTCCCCCAGTGCACTTTCGCACGGGCCAAGGCCCTGCGTGCACCCTCAATGCAGACGGACTGCTTAACGACTTCTAGCTGCGGACGGGCATTCACCATCCGCTTGACAAGGCCGAAGTAGCTGCTGGGCAGGGGCTCGCCAGGCCACAACCGCACTATGAAGTCCTTCATGGCCAGTTCGGTCGCTTTGTGTAGTTCGACCAGTTGCTTCAGCTGGTCGCTCAAGGGCATCAGATGCTCGGCCCCAATATATTGGGACCAAAACAGCTTATCCGTCAAGTTCTCCTCCTTAGCCCGGTAGAACTCGGCGGCATAAGAGATGCTACGCGACAGATCTGCGAATGCTCCTGGAGAGCTCTGAATTCGGGTAAGTAAAAGGAAAGTCTCCTCCACATGCTTGCTTTGCATAATGAAAGCCTTACCCGCTTATTGGCCGCCTCAATTTCCCGGAGGGCCTTCTGGGCTTCTACCTTGGCGTCTTGTGCGCTCTGACGGGCCTTCGCAAGCTCCGACTCTTGCGTCTTGGAGTCACGCTGCAAGGAGTCGAATTTTTTGACGAAATCCTGGAGCTCTTGCTGGACTTCATCAACCCGAGCCTCTTGTTTTTTGCGCTTGGTGCGCTCCTTGGCCACTTTGTTTTTGGCCTCAGATAGCGCCTTCTTAAGGGCCGCCACTTCGGTCGTGGCCCCTAGTAAAATTTATCATGCTTCTATTAGCATAAACGATTTTTTTCCTTTATGTAACATTCAGACGGGGTATTGCTTACCTTTGTTCTCCTCGAGCTACCTCTTCACGAGGCCGAGCTCTTCTTCGGCCCGCCCCAGGCTCTGCCTCAGTCCGGAGACCTCCGCAATGGCAGCGGCGGCGGCCAGTAGCGACGCCTGCTTATTCACATAGACATAATATGATTAGACTCATGGGAATAATATTTGATCCTCTGTTCGGCTTCTCTTCCCGAACACCAAACAGAGCATCAGGGGCTACTGTGTATACTGTGATACTTTCTCATAATTTAAATTACTTACCTCAAAGCCTGTCAGGAGGCTGGCGCATGTTTCGGTCAATCTGCTTTTGGCGGACTGAACCTTCGCAATCACCGTACTCATAAGAGTACGGTGTCCTTAATCAAGGGAAGCGCTCTGAAGCACTTCCACCAAGTTATCCAATGCCTCTGGATGGACAGAGCTCATCGGCACAGGCGGCTCGCCCCCCTTGGCGGGGGGCTGCCTGCCTGAATCTGGAACCACTGGAGGTTCCGGCGCAGTATCCTGCTGGGGGCCAAGCCTGCTGCGGCCCCCTCATCCGAATCCATGGGGATCTTCCCCCCATGAGCCCGGCATTGGGAGTCTCGCCTTGAGGCGTCTCCAGGACTACCTCCTCCTGGCCCGGTATCCTTTGAGATAACACCTCGGTGTCATCTGCGGGCCGAGGAGTGGAAGCCGTCGGGAGCGAATAGCTATTCATCTCCGACGAGCTCAAGGACCCATCTGAGGAGGATAAGTCGGTGTGGGGTTTGGACGGACTGCACAAGCAAATCTTGACATAATAAGAAGCCATAAAGCTAAAACATGCAAGAAGTATTCTGGCATACGAATACTTACGACTTCGCCAGGGGCTTGGCCCTGGGTAGCCACTCCTCCTCACTGTAGGTGGCGGTCATGGAGTGGTCCGGAGGGAGGGTCCTTCCCTTCTTGGACCCTTTGGCCTCCCCGGAAGGGGCGGCCTTCCTTTTCTTCTCCCCCTCGGTTTAGGGGAGAGGGTTTTCCTCCTCCTCCTCCTCATTGTCGTTGGAGGAGTGCGCCTCGGTGTCTTCGGACAATGAGTCCGACACCACCTTGCACCGGATACTTTTCCTGGTCCCCGCGGCCTTCTTCTTGGCCTTCTTCTCTGGCACCTCATAGGGCGCTGGAACCAGCATCTCCATCAGGAGAGCGGTTGCTGGATCTTCAGGCAACGGAGCCGGACAATTGATCCGCTCCGCCATCACCACATAATCCTATTAAATCAGTACGGTGGCTTAAGTTCCTCCCACGAATATACTAAGGAAAGGCACATCTTGCGAAATGTAGTATGCTTACCAAGTTGGCGTGGCACTTGGCGCTGAGTCCGCGGTCCTCGGTGGTGGGAGGAGGAACTTTGCCGGCCTTGAACAACACCTTCCAGACGTCTTTGTGCATCTTGTCGAAGAGCTCTTGCAGTGTCTGGTGTTGGGCCGCGTTGAACTCCCACATGTTGAATGCCCGTCTTTGACACGGGAGAATCCGGCAAAATAGCATGACCTGGACCATGTTGACCAGCTTGATCTTCTTGGTTATCATATTTTTGACGCAGTTTTGGAGTCCGATCAGCTCCGTGGATGCGCCCCAGGCTAGGCCCTTCTTCTTCCAGGAGGTGAGCCGCATGGGGATGCCGGAGTAGAATTCGGGGGCGGCCACCCAGTTGGCGTCGTGCGGCTCAGTGATGTAGAACCACCCCGATTGCCACTCCTTCACGGTCTCCACAAAGGAGCCTTCGAGCCAGGCGACGCTGGGCATCTTGCCCACCATGGCGCCTCCACACTCCGCTTGATGGCTGACCACTATCTTCGGCTTCACATTGAAGATCTTTATCCATAGGCCGAATTGGGGCCTGATGCGGAGAAAGGCCTCGCACATGACGATAAACGCTGAGATGTTGAGGATGAAATTAGGGGCCAGATCAATCAAGCAGGAAGTAGGGTATTACCTCCATCGAGAGGGCCCGAACCTGGGTAAAACATCGTGTCCCCTGCCTCCTGTTACCATTAGCCTTAGACGCACAGTTCGGGACCCCCTTCCCGAGATCCACCGGTTTTGACACCGACAGGGGGGGACTCCCTACCTGAATATATTTCAAAAAGGCACCACAGTTTCAGAGTTTACAAGTTGCGATATGACAGGAACTCACGCCATAGACCGGAGTGGCCTTTTAACGTCTTAGACTTGAAATGGTGTGACAAAATAATTAAATCATAAGGATAGCATCTATAGAACTGTTTGCACCAATCTTTAAATCTTGGAAGACTTACTTGTTCCTTGCATCCCAAATCTTCCACAAAATAAGAAGTATCATGAAGGGGCAGACAGTGTTGGGCATGACGTGAGGCATGGGAGTGGAGAAGAGATCTACGGAGAATGTGGAACGCGGACGTATACCTGTTGTCTGTCAAATCCTGCGAGCAGCCGGGCATGAGAAAAATAGGTGGTCTTGGTCCTCCATTGCTTGATTGCATCTTGGGCAAACGTCTGAATCCAAAATGGTCTTCTTGTGCAGGTTCTTCCATGTGTTCAAATGATCAAGGTAGAAAAGCCAGCCAAAGATCATAACTTGTTTTCAAATCTTGATTCCTAGATTTCAGCAACTAGAGGGTCATTGAGCTGGTCATAAAGAGATGCATAAGCTCCACGAGTGAAGAAGGCATCCCCATTAAGCAACCGCCAAGCGTTTGGGACTTGGGAGGGAGCAACATCCCGCAATAAAGAGTTTAGAGAGGCAAGCTCTGTGACTGTAGTAGAGGTTAGTCAATTACAAAAATCAAGTTCGAGCCCATCCTGCAAAATAATGGCTACCATGGCATTTTGGTTTGTGTGGTGGAAAAAAAAGAGCAGGAAAACTTAGAGCCAGGGTTCCGGAATTAGCCAATGATCTAACAACAAAAGTGGAGCGACCATCACCGATGGTTCATTAGGAAATCTCGCTTAAGGTCTGCAAGTGTTTAAAAATGGTCCTTGTAAGGAAGGAGTTGTTCTTGCCGAGGAGATGGAGGGGGGAAAGGTGAAGAACCGAATCCTTTCAAAGTAAGTTTGTGGCATGTAAAAAATTGTAAGCAAATTTTAGCAGTAGATGCAAATTTTGTGCACGTAAATTTTTGACACCCAGACCACCTGCAAATTTAGGAGTAAAAACTTTGTCCCAAGCAACCAGACATTTCCCCCTGAAGAAAACCTCATCATTATACCAGAAAAAGGTGTGTTTACGTTTGTCAATGGCTTCCAGGGCTTGGCTAGGGAGGGGAAATAGAGCATGTAATAAGTGGGTAAGTTGTTGAGGACGACCGAGAGGAGAACCAGCTTGCCACCCCGAGAGAGAAGAAGATCAAACCAACCGGATAGATAGATATCGCAACGATCGATATGGGGGTGGAAAGCTAATGGGGTAACTTATAAGGGGAGAGAGATAGTGTGATAACCCACAAGTAGGGGATCAGTTGTAGTTGAAAAGCCTTTTCGATAAGTAAGAGTTTCGAACCCAACAAGAAGCTAAAGTTAGAATTAATATACTCTCAACTTTTATCAACCACTGATACAACTCTACACACACTAAATGTTTGCTTTACCTAGAAACAAGAAATAAAACTACTTCGCGTGTATGAAAGGTAGCTTTGCAAGGATATAAAGAACCTAAAAATAAAAATTAGGTGCTATTTAAATAAAACAACAACAAAGAAATAGGTTTTGGAAGAGAAAAATAATAAAAAGGATTGTCCCTAGGCAATTGGTTATGAAACGATAGTGATAATCCTCTATTGCAGTTTTTATGCGGGAGAGGCCTACACTAACAAGTAGTAAAATCCATACTACAGGTACTTATGATTGGAACTCTAGCAAGCCTCCGCCAATACCAAAGATTCATTAAGGTAAATCCCAACATAGCATTAAGTTCTAAGATCCCCTTTAATCCGATATGCAACAACTCACAAACTAGGGCATTGATTTTAGTCAGTCCAGCCACCCACCCAGTGGTGAACCCAAAAATAAAATGGAGGGTGTGCACACTTTAAAAAAAAATTGAGCTCTATTTTCATTGGCATGGATGCGCCTTAAAAATTAGAGAATTATTACATGGTCAAAAAGAATTTTCCAAAATTCTGGGTGTGCCATGGCACACCTGGCGCACTGATACGTCTCCGTCGTATCTACTTTTCCAAACACTTTTGCCCTTGTTTTGGACTCTAACTTGCATGATTTGAATGGAACTAACCCGGACTGACGCTGTTTTCAGTAGAACTGCCATGGTGTTATTTTTTGCAGAAATAAAAGTTCTCAGAATGACCTGAAAATCCACGGAGCAACTTTTCAGAATTAATAAAAAATACTGGCGAAACAATTAGCGTCAGGGGGCCCACACCCAGTCCACGAGGGTGGGGGGCGCCCCCCTCCCCTAGGGCGCGCCCCCTGCCTCGTGGCCCCCCTGGACGTCCACCGACCTCAACTCCAACTCCATATATTTGCTTTTGCGGAGAAAAAAGATCAGAGAGAAAGTTTCATCGCGTTTTATGATACAGAGCCGCCGCCAAGCCCTAATCTGTCTCGGGAGGGTTGATCTGGAGTCCATTCGGGGCTCCGGAGAGGGGGATTCGTCGCCGTCGTTGATACGTCCATTTTGCACCATGCTTTTATATCAATATTTATTGCATTATGGGCTGTTATTTCATGTTATGTCACAATACTTATGGCTATTCTCTCTTATTTTACAAGGTTTACATGAAGAGGGAGAATGCCGGCAGCTGGAATTCTGGGCTGGAAAAGGAGCAAATATTGGAGACCTATTCTGCGCAACTCCAAAAGTCCTAAAACTCCACGGAATATCTTAAAATAAATAAAGAAAAATCGTTGCCAAAGATGAAGGCCAGGGGGCCCATACCCTGCTCACGAGGGTGGGGGGCGCCCCCCAGGGGCGCGCCCCTACCTCGTGGGCCCCCTAGTGGCTCTCCGACGCCCATCTTCTCCTATATGAAGTCTTTCGATGAGAAAAAAACAGAAGGCAACCTTTCGGGACGAAACTCCGCTGCCACGAGGCGGAACCTTGGCGGAACCAATCTAGGGCTCCGGCAGAGCTATTCTGCCGGGGACACTTCCCTCCGGGAGGGGGAAATCATCACCATCATCATCACCAACGCTCCTCTCATCGGGAGAGGGCAATCTCCATCAACATCTTCACCAGCACCATCTCATCTCCAAACCCTAGTTCATCTCTTGTATCCAATTCTTGTCTCCAAGTCCGGGATTGGTGCTAGTAGGTTGCTAGTAGTGTTGATTACTCCTTGTAGTTGATGCTAGTTGGTTTATTTGGTGGAAGATCATATGTTCAGATCCTTTATGCACATTATTACCCCTCTGATTATGAACATGAATATGCTTTGTGAGTAGTTACGTTTGTTCCTGAGGACAAGGGAGAAGTCTTGCTATTAGTAGTCATGTGAATTTGGTATTCGTTCGATATTTTGATAAGATGTATGTTGTCTAGCCTCTAGCGGTGTTATGTGAACGTCGACTACATAACACTTCACCATTATTTGGGCCTAGAGGAAGGCATTGGGAAGTAATAAGTAGATGATGGGTTGCTAGAGTGACAGAAGCTTAAACCCTAGTTTATGCGTTGCTTCGTAAGGGGCTGATTTGGATCCATATGTTTCATGCTATGGTTAGGTTTACCTTAATACTTTTGTTGTAGTTGCGGATGCTTGCAACAGAGGTTAATCATAAGTGGGATGCTTGTTCAGGTAAGAACAACACCCAAGCACCGGTCCACCCACATATCAAATTATCAAAGTACCGAACGCGAATCATATGAGCGTGATGAAAACTAGCTTGACGATATTCCCATGTGTCCTCGGGAGCATTTTTCCTATTATAAGAGTTTGTCCAGTCTTGTCCTTTGCTACAAAAAGGATTGGGCTACCTTTCTGCACTTTATTTACTCTTGTTACTTGTTGCTCGTTACAATTTATCTTATCACAAAACTATCCGTTACCACTTATTTCAGTACTTGCAGAGAATACCTTGCTGAAAACCGCTTATCATTTCCTTCCGCTCCTCGTTGGGTTCGACACTCTTACTTATCGAAAGGACTACGATAGATCCCCCATACTTGTGGGTCATCAAGACTCTTTTCTGGCGCCGTTGCCGGGGAGTGTAGCGCCTTTGGTAGGTGGAATTTGGTAAGGAAAAATTTATATAGTGTGCTGAAATTTTCTGTCACTTGTTACTATGGAAAGTAATTCTCTGAGGGGCTTGTTCGAGGTATCTTCACCCCGTCTAGTAGAGCAACGAGTTGATCCTCAACCTACTGAACCTATTGAAAATGAAACTCCTTTTGAAATTCCTTCGGGTATGATGGAAAAACTGCTAGGTAACACTTTTACAGGAGATGGAACAAAGCATCCTGATGAACATCTACTCTATGTGGATGAAGTTTGTGGAATATTTAAGCTTGCAGGTATACCCGATGATGTTGTTAAGAAGAAGGTCTTCCCTTTATCTTTGAAGGAATACGCATTGACATGGTATAGGCTATGTGATGATACGAGATCATGGAACTATAAAAGATTGAAATTGGAATTTCATCAAAAGTATTACCCTATGCATCTTGTTCATCGTGATCGCAATTATATATATAATTTTTGGCCTCGCGAAGGAGAAAGCATCGCTCAAGCTTGGGAGAGGCTTATTCATGCCCCAATCATGAGCTCCCAAGAGAAATAATTATTCAAAGTTTTTATGCTCGGCTTTCTGATAACAATCGCACCATGCTCGATACTTCTTGTGTTGGCTCTTTTATGATGAAGACTATTGAATTTAAATGGAATTTATTGGATAGAATTAAACGCAACTCTGAAGATTGGGACCTCAACGAAGGTAAGGAGTCAGGTATGACACCTAAGTTTGATTGTGTTAAATCTTTTATGGATACCGATATTTTCCGTAAGTTTAGCACTAAATATGGACTTGACTCTGAGATAGTAGCTTCTTTCTGTGAATCTTTTGCTACCTATGTTGATCTCCCCAAGGAGAAGTGGTTTAAATATCATCCTCCCATAGAAGTAAAAGTAGCTGCACCTATTAAAGTCGAAGAAAAGACTCTCACTTAGAATGATCCTATTGTTCCCACTTCTTATGTTGAGAAACCACCTTTCCCTGTTAGAATAAAGGATCATGCTAAAGCTTCAACTGTGGTTCGTAAGAGCAATATTAGAACTTATACACCTCCTGAGCAAGTCAAAGTAGAACCTAATATTGCTATTGTTAAAGATCTCTTGTCTGATAATATTGATGGGCATGTTATTCAATTCTGTGGTGAAACTGCTAGAATTGCTAAACCTTGTGCTAGAGATAAACAGAGACCTGTGGTAGGCATGCCTGTTATTTCTGTTAAAATAGGAGATCATTGTTATCATGACTTATGTGATATGGGTGCTAGTGCTAGTGTAATACCCATTGACTTATACAAAGAAATTATGCATGATATTGCACCTGCTGAGTTAGAAGATATTGATGTTACAATTAAACTTGCCAATAGAGATACTATATCTGCAATGGGAATTGTTACAAATGTTGAAGTCTTGTGTGGAAAAACTAAATATCCCGATGATTCTCTTGTTCTTGGTTCTCCACAAGATAGCTTTTGTCCCATTATATTTGGTAAACCCTTCTTGAATACTGTTAATGCTAAGATAGACTGCGAAAAGAATGTTGTTACGATTGGCTTGGATGATATGGTTCATGAGTTTAGTTTCTCTAAATTTAGTAAACAACATCGTGAGGAAGAATTGGCTAGTAAGGATGAAATTATTGGTCTTGCTTCTATTGCCATGCCTCCTAGTGATCCTTTAGAACACTATTTGCTAGACCATGAAAATGATATGTTCATGAATGAAAGAAGGGAAATAGATGAAGTATTCTTTAAACAGGAACCTATTCTACAACACAATTTGCCTGTTGAAATCCTAGGGGATACTCCTCCACCCAAGGGTGATCCCGTGTTTGAGCTTAAACTGTTGCCTGATAATCTTAAATATGCTTATCTTGATGAAAAAAAATATCCTGTCATTATTAGTGCTAACCTTTCAGAGCATGAAGAAGAAAGATTATTGAAAACTCTGAAGAAGCACCGTGCCGCTATTGGATATACTCTTTATGATCTTAAGGGCATTAGTCCCACTCTATGTCAACATAAAATAAATTTGGAAGCGGATGCCAAACCAGTTTGTGATCCTCAACGACGTTTGAATCATAAAATGAAAGAAGTGGTAAGAAAAGAAATACTCAAGCTTCTGGAGGCAGGTATAATTTATCCCGTTGCTGATAGTCAGTGGGTAAGTCCTGTCCATTGTGTCCCTAAGAAGGGAGGTATTACTATTGTCCCTAATGATAAAGATGAATTGATTCCGCAAAGAATTATCACAGGTTATAGGATGGTAATTGATCTCCGCAAATTAAATAAGGCTACTAAGAAAGATCATTACCCCTTACCTTTTATTGATCAAATGCTAGAAAGATTATGCAAACATACACATTATTGCTTTCTAGATGGTTATTCTGGTTTCTCTCAAATACCTGTGTCGGCTAAAGATCAATCAAAGACTACTTTTACATGCATTTTTGGTACTTTTGCTTATAGACGTATGCCTTTTGGTTTATGTAATGCACCTGCTACCTTTCAAAGATGCATGATGGCTATATTCTCTTACTTTTGTGAAAAAATTTGTGAGGTTTTCATGGACGATTTTTCCGTCTATGGTTCCTCTTTTGATGATTGCTTGGGCAATCTTGATCGAGTTTTGCAGAGATGTGAAGAAACTAATCTTGTCTTGAATTGGGAAAAGTGCCACTTTATGGTTAATGAAGGTATTGTCTTGGGGCACAAAGTTTCTGAAAGAGGTATTGAAGTTGATAAAGCCAAGGTTGATGCTATTGAAAAGATGCCATGTCCCAAGGACATCAAAGGTATAAGAAGTTTCCTTGGTCACGCTGGATTTTATAGGAGGTTCATTAAGGACTTCTCAAAAATTTCTCGGCCTCTGACTAATTTATTACAAAAAGATGTACCATTTGTCTTTGATGATGATTGTGTAGAAGCATTTGAAATACTTAAGAAAGCATAAGTCTCTGCACCTGTTGTTTAGCCACCTAATTGGAATTTACCCTTTGAAATTATGTGTGATGCTAGCGATTATGCTATAGGTGCTGTTCTAGGGCAAAGAGTTGATAAGAAATTAAATGTTATCTATTATGCTAGTAAGACTCTAGACAATGCTCAAAGAAATTATGCTACTACCGAAAAGGAACTTTTAGCAGTTGTATTCGCTTGTGATAAATTCAGACCCTATATTGTTGATTCTAAAGTAACTATTCATACTGATCATGCTGCTATTAAATATCTCATGGAAAAGAAAGATGCTAAACCTAGACTTATTAGATGGGTTCTCTTACTGCAAGAATTTGATTTGCATATTGTTGATAGAAAAGGAGCTGAGAACCCCATTGCAGACAACTTATCTAGGTTAGAGAATGTTCTTGATGACCCACTTCCTATTGATGATAGCTTTCCTGATGAACAATTAAATGTCATAAGCACTTCTCGTAGCACTCCATGGTATGCTGATTATGCTAATTATATTGTCGCTAAATTTATACCACCTAGCTTCACATACCAACAAAAGAAAAAGTGTTTCTATAATTTGCAACATTACTTTTGGGATGACCCACATCTTTATAAAGGAGTAGATGGTGTTATTAGACGTTGTGTACCTGAGCATGAACATGAATAGATCCTATGCAAGTGTCACTCCGAAGCTTATGGAGGACACCACGCTGGAGATAGAACTGCACATAAGGTATTGCAATCTGGTTTTTATTGGCCTACTCTCTTCAAGGATGCCCGTAAGTTTGTTTTGTCTTGCGATGAATGTCAAAGAATTGGTAATATTAGTAGACATCAAGAAATGCCTATGAATTATTCACTTGTTATTGAACCATTTGATGTTTGGGGCTTTGATTATATGGGACCTTTTCCTGCCTCTAATGGATATACACATATTTTAGTTGCTGTTGATTATGTTACTAAGTGGGTAGAAGCTATTCCAACTAGTAGTGCTGATCATAACACTTCTATTAAAATGCTTAAGGAAGTTATTTTTCCGAGGTTTGGAGTCCCTAGATATTTAATGACTAATGGTGGTTCACACTTTATTCACGGTGCTTTCCGTAAAATGCTTGCTAAATATGACGTTAATCATAGGCTTGCATCTCCATATCACCCGCAGTCTAGTGGTCAAGTAGAATTGAGCAATAGAGAGCTCAAATTAATTTTGCAAAAGACTGTTAATAGGTCTAGAAAGAATTGGTCCAAGAAACATAATGATGCATTATGGGCCTATAGAACTACATATAAGAATCCTATGGGTATGTCTCCGTATAAAATGGTTTATGGAAAAGCATGTCACTTACCTCTCGAACTAGAACATAAGGCATATTGGGCTATTAAAGAGCTCAACTATGATTTCAAACTTGCCGGTGAGAAGAGGCTATTTGATATTAGCTCACTTGATGAATGGAGAACCCAAGCTTATGAAAATGCCAAGTTGTTTAAAGAAAAGGTTAAAAGATGGCATGACAAAAGGATACAAAAGCGTGAGTTTAATGTAGGTGATTATGTATTGCTATACAACTCTCGTTTAAGATTTTTTGCAGGAAAACTTCTCTCTAAATGGGAAGGTCCCTACGTTATTGAGGAGGTCTACCGTTCCGGTGCCATAAAAATCAACAACTTTGAAGGCACAAATCCGAAGGTGGTAAACGGTCAAAGGATCAAACATTATATCTCAGGTAATCCCATAAATGTTGAAACCAATATTATTGAAACCGTAACCCCGGAGGAATACATAAGGGACACTTTCCAGACCGTTTCAGACTCCGAAAAGGAATAGGTATGTGGTACGGTAAGTAAACCGACTCCAAAACATTTTTTAAGGCAATATTTCTCCGTTTCGGAATATTTAGAAAAAACAGAAAAATAAGTGGCAGTCCGGGAAGGACACGAGGTCTCCACGAGGGTGAGGGCGCGCCCTACCCCCTGGGCGCGCCCCCTACCTCGTGAGCACCTCGTGTGCCATCCGGACTTCGTTTTCTTGCACGATACGTAGTTTGGTCGGTAAAAATTCATTATATATATACTCCCAAAGGTTTTGACCACCGTATCACACAATTATCCTCTATTTTCGTTTCGAGTTGTTCCTGTTGCAGATTTGGAACAAGATGTCGTCCCAAGATTCGGAGGGAGAGAGCTACATGGCTGATTATATTGCAAACCCAAAAGTATATGGGGATGGGGAACATTATGGCTGGACCACGGAGGAAGAAGAAGACTATGATCCAAAGAGGAAGGAGGAAACGAGCTCCGATGAAGAGGACGATCCACTACCTCAACTTGGTGATATGCATGTGGAGTTCAACAAGTCAAGCCTCCCTAAGGTCCAATCTATCCCACCTCGTTTTTTGCAGGACAACAAGGCAACACTATGCAAAAAGATAATGAAACTTGAGCTCGAGAATGAGGATCTGAGGGAGGAAAATTTTAGCCTCAGACGCAAGCTAGAGAAGAAAAATGCAACAACTCCATCATCAACAACTCCTACTTCACCACCCCCGAAGAAATAATCACATGGGTATGGGCACTCCCCTTGGCAACTGCCAAGCTTGGGGGAGGTGCCCTGGTATCGTATCACCATCACAACTCCTACCTTTACCGTTTTTCTTAGTTCGATCCTTTTAGTAGTATCTTGATTTAGTGGAATAAAGTCATGGCATGATCTAGTTTTGAGTTTTTCTTTATGATCCTTCTTTGTAATCGAGTCCGTGAGCTATATAATAAAGTTTAGTGTTGAGTCAAAGGCTTGATTATTTTGCCATGATCTTGGGTGAATAGAAAGAATAAAAAGAATAAAAAGAAACAAATAGTTCATATTGATATTATTGAGAGTAATGACTTCACATAGAAAGAGTATGATGATTAAAAGTTGTTGGGAGTTGGCAAATATAGTTTTGGTCATCGTTGCAATTAATAGGAAGTAATAAGGAAAGAGAGGTTTCACATATAGATATATTATCATTGACATCTTTTATGATTGGGAGAACTCATTAAAATATGACATGCTAAAGAGTTGAGGTTGGACAAGGAAGACAACATAATGAGTTATGTTTTCTTACATCTGAGATAAAGTATGTTGTCATGGATCCTCTAACGTGTTGAGCTTGCCTTCCCCCCTCATGCTAGCCAAAATTCTCAGCACCAAGTAGAGATACTACTTGTGCTTCCAAATACCCTTAAACCAGTTTTGCCATGAGAGTCCACCATATCTACCTATGGATTGAGTAAGACCCTTCAAGTAAGTTGTCATCGGTGCAAGCAATAAAAATTGCTCTCTAAATATGCATGACTTATTAGTGCAGAGAAAATATGCTTTGTACGAACTTGTTGTGGAAGTAATAAAAGCGACGGACTGCATAATAAAGGTCCACATACACGGGGCAATATAAAGTGACGTTCTTTTGCATTAAGATTTTGTGCATCAACCCTAAACACGCATGACAACCTCTGCTTCCCTCTGCGAAGGGCCTATCTTTTATTATTATCCTCTACCTTATGCAAGAGTCACGGTGATCTTCACCTTTCCTTTTTCATTTTATCCTTTGGCAAGCTCAGTATGTTGGAAAGAACATGATATATATATCTAATTGGATGTAGGGGAGCATGAATTATTATTGTTGACATTACCCTTGAGGTAAAAGGTTGTGGGGCGAAACTATAAGCCCCTATCTTTCTCTGTGTCCAATTAAAACTCCGTAACCACAAGTATCGCGTGAGTGTTAGCAATTATGAAGGACTAAGTGATAGTTGAGTATGTGGACTTGCTTTTAAGCTTTGACATAGACTCTTTCCGATGTTATGATAAATTGCAATTATTTCAATGACTGAGGGTATAATTTTTTGGTGCTCAATAAGGTTTCTGATTCATACTTTGGCTTTGTGAAAAGGTCATCACTTGAACTTGAGTAATCATATGACAAAATTTATATATGTTGCTGTTATGAAGTAATCATGATGCCTTCATGTCTGTATTTTATTTTTATCGACGCCTCTACCTCTAAACATGAGGACATATTTATTGTTATCGGCTTTTCGCTTGAGGACAAGTGAGGTCTAAGCTTGGGGGAGTTGATACGTCCATTTTGCATCATGCTTTTATGTCAATATTTATTGCATTATGGGCTGTTATTTCACATTATGTCACAATACTTATGGCTATTCTCTCTTATTTTACAAGGTTTACATGAAGAGGGAGAATGCCGGCAGCTGGAATTCTAGGCTGGAAAAGGAGCAAATATTGGAGACCTATTCTGCGCAACTCCAAAAGTCCTAAAACTCCACGGAATATCTTAAAATAAATAAAGAAAAATCGTCGCCAAAGATGAAGGCCAGGGGGCCCACACCCTGCTCACGAGGGTGGGGGGCGCCCCCCCTGGGGCGCGCCCCTACCTCGTGGGCCCCCTGGAGCTCTCCGACGCCCATCTTCTCCTATACGAAGTCTTTCGATGAGAAAAAAATAGAAGGCAACCGTTCGGGATGAAACTCCGCCGCCACGAGGCGGAACCTTGGCGGAACCAATCTAGGGCTCCGGCAGAGCTGTTCTGCCGGGGACACTTCCCTCCGGGAGGGGGAAATCATCACCATCGTCATCACCAACGCTCCTCTCATTGGGAGAGGGCAATCTCCATCAACATCTTCACCAGCACCATCTCATCTCCAAACCCTAGTTCATCTCTTGTATCCAATTCTTGTCTCCAAGTCTGGGATTGGTGCTAGTAGGTTGCTAGTAGTGTTGATTACTCCTTGTAGTTGATGCTAGTTGGTTTATTTGGTGGAAGATCATATGTTCAGATCCTTTATGCACATTATTACCCCTCTGATTATGAACATGAATATGCTTTGTGAGTAGTTACATTTGTTCCCGAGGACAAGGGAGAAGTCTTGCTATTAGTAGTGATGTGAATTTGGTATTCGTTCGATATTTTGATAAGATGTATGTTGTCTAGCCTCTAGTGGTGTTATGTGAACGTCGACTACATAACACTTCACCATTATTTGGGCCTAGAGGAAGGCATTGGGAAGTAATAAGTAGATGATGGGTTGCTAGAGTGACAAAAGCTTAAACCCTAGTTTATGCGTTGCTTCGTAAGGGGCTGATTTGGATCCATATGTTTCACGCTATGGTTAGGTTTACCTTAATACTTTTGTTGTAGTTGCGGATGCTTGCAATAGAGGTTAATCATAAGTGGGATGCTTGTTCAAGTAAGAACAACACCCAAGCACCGGTCCACCCACATATCAAATTATCAAAGTACCGAACGTGAATCATATGAGCGTGATGAAAACTAGCTTGACGATATTCCCATGTGTCCTCGGGAGCGTTTTTCCTATTATAAGAGTTTGTCCAGGCTTGTCCTTTGCTACAAAAAGGATTGGGCTACCTTGCTGCACTTTATTTACTCTTGTTACTTGTTGCTCGTTAAAATTTATCTTATGACAAAACTATCTGTTACCACTTATTTCAGTACTTGTAGAGAATACCTTGCTGAAAACCTCTTATCATTTCCTTCTGCTCCTCGTTGGGTTCGACACTCTTACTTATCAAAAGGACTATGATAGATCCCCTATACTTGTGGGTCATCAGTCGTCATCATCAACCATCCTCCATCACCAATTTCATGATGCTCGCCACCGTGCGTGAGTAATTCCATCGTAGGCTTGCTGGACGGTGATGGGTTGGATGAGATTTACCATGTAATCAAGTTAGTTTTGTTAGGGTTTGATCCCTAGTATCCACTATGTTCTGAGATTGATGTTGCTATGACTTTGCTATGCTTAATGCTTGTCACTAGGGCCTGAGTGCCATGATTTCAGATCTGAACCTATTATGTTTTCATGGATATATGTGAGTTCTTAATCCTATCTTGCAAGTCTATAGTCACCTATTATGTGTTATGATCCAACAACCACGAAGTGACAATAATCAGGATACTTCTCGGTGATGACCGTAGTTTGAGGAGTTCATGTATTCACTATGTGTTAATGCTTTAGTCCGGTACTCTATTAAAAGGAGGCCTTAATATCCCTTAGTTTCCACTAGGACCCCGCTGCCACGGGAGGGTAGGACAAAAGATGTCGTGCAAGTTCTTTCCATAAGCACGTATGACTATATTCGGCATACATGCCTACATTACATTGATGAACTGGAGCTAGTTCTATGTCACCCTATGTTATAACTATTACATGAGGAATCGCATCCGACATAATTATCCATCACTGATCCAATGCCTACGAGCTTTTCACATATTGTGCTTTGCTTATTTACTTTACCGTTGCTACTGTTACAATTACTACAAATCTGCTACTGTTACTTTTGCTACCGTTACCGTTACTTCCATACTACTTTGCTACTAAATACTTTGCTGCAGATACTAAGTTATCTAGGTGTGGTTGAATTGACAACTCAACTGCTAATACTTGAGAATATTCTTTGGCTCCCCTTGTGTCGAATCAAAAAATTTGGGTTGAATACTCTACCCTCGAAAACTGTTGCGATCCCCTATACTTGTGGGTTATCAAGACTATTTTCTGGTGCCGTTGCCGGGGAGCATTGCTCTATTCTTTGAGTCACTTGGGATTTATATCTGCTGGTCACTATGAGGAACTTGAAAGACGAAAGAACTAAGATTTATCCCTCAACTACGAGGGGAGGTAAGGAACTGCCATCTAGCTCTACACTAGATTCTCCTTCTGTTATGAGTAAGCTTGGGACACCTAAAAACCTGCTTCTGCTATTAATTCTGATATGTCGCATGTTATTGATGATGCCACTTCTACTATGCATGATACTTATGATGAAACTACTTCTGTGCTTGATACTACTGTGCCATTAGGTGAATTTCTTGATGAACAACTTGCTAGGGTTAGAGAGAATTAAAATATTGAAACTGAAATTATTGAAGATAGTGATGATGAAGGTTCGCCCCCTAAGTATGAATTGCCTGTTGTTCCTGAGGGTTATGTTATGGATAAAGAAACTGCTAGAGATTTTCTTGCTTGCAATGATAGATCTAATCTTAAGAAGTTCTTAGCTAAACTAAAACAGAAATATCTGAATGCTAGAATGAAATATGACCCTGCTTTTGCTACTTCACCTATCTTTGTTACTGATAAGGATTATGATTTCTCTGTCGATCCTGAGATAATTACTTTGGTTGAATCTGATCCTTTCTATGGCTATGAATCTGAAACTGTTGTGGCACATCATACTAAATTGAATGATATAGCCACCATGTTCACTAATGATGAGAAATCTCGCTACTATTATATCCTTAAGATATTTCCGTTCTCATTAAAGGGTGATGCTAAAACTTGGTTTAATTCTCTTGATCCTGGTTGTGTGCGTAGTCCCTAGGATATGATTTATTACTTCTCTGCTAAGTATTTTCCTGCTCATAAGAAACAAGCTGCCTTAAGGGAAATATATTTGCAAATTGAAGAAGAGAGTCTCCCACAAGCTTGGGGGAGGCTTCTCCGATTACTTAATGCTTTGCCTGATCATCCTCTTAAGAAAAATGAAATACTTGATATCTTTTATAATGGACTAACTGATGCTTCCAAGGACCACTTGGATAGTTGTGCTGGTTGTGTTTTCAGGGAAAGAATAGTCGATCAAGCTGAATTACTATTGAATAATATGTTGACTAATGAAAATAATTGGACTCTTCCTGAGGCAATTCCTGAGCCAATTCCTGAACCAACTCCTAAACCAACTCCGAAGAAAAGAGGTGTTCTATTTCTTAGTCTTGAAGATATGCAAGAGGCAAAGAAATCTATGAAAGAAAAAGGTATTAAAGTTGAAGATGTTAAGAATTTACCTCCCGTCGAAGAAATACATGGTCTTAATACACCACCTATTGAAGAAACACATGGTCTTGATAACCCGACACAGGTAGTAAAGGTAAATTCTCTCTATAGACATGATAAAGTTGAAATTCCATCTACTAAGTTTGCTAGCCAATGCTTGGATGAATTCGATGACTTTATGGCTAGACAAGAAAATTTCAATGCTTATGTTGGTAGAGAATTAAAGAGTAATGCTTACATGATTGGACGCTTGAGTGATTATATGGCTAGGGTTAAAGGTGAACTTAAACTCATTAGTAAATATGCTTTTATGGTTAACACTCAAGCAGAACAAGTACTTTAAGCTCAAAGTGATTTGCTCGATGAATTAAATAATAAATATGATTTTGCTGTTAGAGTGGCTACTAGAACGGGTAAAATGACTCAAGAACCTTTGTATCCTGAAGGCCATCCTAAGAGAATTGAGCAAGATTCTCAGATAAATAATGTAGATGAACCTAGTCCTTCTAAAAAGAAGAAAAAGAAAAATGATAGGACTTTGCATGCTTCTAGTGAACCTGTTGTAGACACACCTGAGAATCCCAATGATATTTCTTTTTTTGATGCTGAAACACAATCTGTTGATGAACATGAACCTAGTGATAATGCTAATGATAATGTTCATGTTGATGCTCAACCTAGTAATAATAATGATGTAGAAATTGAACCTAATGTTGATCTTGATAACGCACAATCAAAGAATCAATGTTATGATAAGAGAGACTTTGTTGCTAGGAAGGACGGTAAAGAAAGAGAACCATGGGTTCAGAAACCCATGCCTTTTCCTCCTAAGCCATCCAAGAAAAAGGATGATGAGGATTTTGAGAACTTTGCTGAAATGATTAGACCTATCTTCTTGCGTATGCGTTTGACTGATATGCTTAAAGTAAATCCTTATGCTAAATATATGAAAGATATTATTACAAATAAAAGAAAAATACCGGAAGCTGAAATTTCCACCATGCTTGCTAATTAGACTTTTAAAGGTGGAATACCTAAGAAACTTGGAGATCCAGGAATACCAACCATACCATGTTCCATTAAAAGAAACTATGTTAAAACTGCTTTATGTGATCTTGGAGCTGGTGTTAGTATTATGCCTCTCTCTCTATATCGTAGACTTGAATTGAGTAAGTTGACACCTACTGAAATATCTTTGCAAATCGCCGATAAATCAACTGCTATACCTGTCGGTATTTGTGAGGACGTGCCTTTTGTGGTTGCAAACGTTACTATTTTAATGGACTTTGTTATTCTTGATATTCCCAAGGACGATAGTATGTCGATTATCCTTGGTAGACGCTTTTTGAATACTACAGGGGCTGTTATTGATTGCAACAAAGGCAATGCCACTTTTCATGTTAATGGTAATGAGCATACGGTACACTTTCCGAGGAAACAACCTCAAGTTCATAGCATCAATTCTGTTGGAAAAATTCCAGCTATCATTATTGGAGGTTTTGAATTTCCTCTTCCTACTGTCAAGAAGAAATATGATATTCTTATTATTGGGGATGTGCATATCCCCGTTGAGGTAACCTAGTGTTATTCAAAATTTCTCCGGTTCCATGTTATTCGGAATGAGTTTGTTAACAAGACTTGATCAACCTTGTTAGTGGATTCCTTTTGATGAGCATGAGATGGATGAAGTTAGAAAGCACAACCTTCTGTACCCTCCTTTTACTTTCTGTTATTTAGATTAAATAAAGCAAAAATAGTATTTTTTGTCTATTTTCTGAATTATCCATGCAATAAAAAATACCCTGAAAATAGAAGTTCTCCAAATGCCCTGTAAATTTAGTATTTTTTCTGGAATATTTGAGAATATTTGGCACTGAGAACACAGCAGGGGAGCTGGCACCTGGCCACGAGGGTCTAGGGCGCGCCCACCCCTACAGGGCATGCCCCCTGCCTCGTGGGCCCATGGTGGCCCCCCTCCACTTATTCCTGCACCCACACACTTCATCTTCCTCCCCAAAAAATCACCATCCAGCTCAAGCACGAGTTCTTGCTCACTTTGCTGCCATTTTTGATCTTCTTGCTCAAAGCTCCATTCACAAAACTGCTTTGGGTTGGTATGTGACTTCTCCAATGGTCCAATTAGTTTTTGTTTTAGTGCTTTATTCATTGCAAAATTTTGCTGCCTAGGTGACCCTATTCTTGAGCTTGCATGTCAAATTTATATGGTCCCAAGTAATTCTAATGCATGATATAGTCTCTAGGCACTTGTGGGAGTAGTTGCTATCAATTTTATTGAGTTTGATTCACTCTTATTTTGAGTTACTAAAAATTTCAGAATTTTTCAGAAAAAGATGAAGAGATTTTTCTTGAGGGGCTCTTCTAGCCAAGGCTCTAAGGATAAACAAGCTAAGGAGAATGAAAAGGCCAAGTATAATCTTCCTCGTGTGGCGGAAGTACGGTCGTGTGAATGGCCTTGTGATGATTTCTTGAGAGCAGCCGAGATTTATGATGACTTTGATTCTTTGGCTGATAATGCGGGCCTCACCGACTTCCTCCACGACCAGGCAGAATAGTATCTCTTACTCACCAATACTTTCGTGCAAAATTTCTACTTTTATCCTAAGAAATCACCTGCTTCAGTAGCGTTTCATTTATATGATGTGGCTAGGGAGATGTCATTATATGAATTTTGCACAGTTTGCAAGATACCTTTTGGGGGCAGCTTAGAGGAATCACATTGTAAAGATGTGGATGGATTTATTGATACTATTACTGTAGGGGAAACGAGGAAGGTTTCCGATGCAAGAATCACTAGCATAAATTTTCTTGTTTTACGCTACTTTGCAATATTTTCTAGTCAATGCTTAATTGATCGCGGAAACTATGGAAACCTTAGTGTTCCTGATATTATTATTTTGTTCCATGCTTTATTTCATGATAACTCTATTAGTATGGGTGCTATTGTTGCTAAACATTTAAGCCTGAACAGTACAAAAGGCCCCATCTTTGGAGGTATCTATGCTGCACGCTTTGCTAAACATTTCAGGATACCTATTAGGCATTTTGAGAAAAGAGTAAAAACTGCTTCCCCCTACCTTTCTAGATTATAAGAGCAAGGTAGCACATGATTTTGTTGTTAAAAATGATGATAAGATGCTCTTGTATAATTTGAGATTTAATAAGAAACACAGTGAGACGATTATATGGCCTGCACCCTCTTTGTTTGATTTAACTGCAGGCCCTTACCTCGTCTTGCCAGAGGCCGTCTATGCGCTCCGTGGCCAGACATCAGCTCCAGAGCCCGAGCCGGAACCACCACTTGACCCTTATTGTCCATCATCTTATCAGTGGGATCCGGAGGAGATCGCCAGCCAGTGGCAATATGATGACACTCCTCAGTACACCGGAGAGAGTAGCCATGGTCCATGGGCATAGACCAACTTAGGCCAAAAGCCTAAGCTTGGGGGAGTACGTATTTCTCACCGACATTACATTCATGTTCACACACTCATTCTAGTTGTCGGTGCTCATACTTTTTCATTGTACTATCCATGCTAGTTTAATTTCTTTTTCTAGCTTTCTTTTTGTATGTTTGATAAACCTTAAGAAAAACCAAAAAAAATAGTTAGTTTACTTTCCATGCTGTAGTAGTAGTAATTAAAAGAAAACCCAAAAAGATTTCTCGTTCTTCTTTTGCTTGTTGGGAGCTTTCCCATGTAAATAGTTTTATTTCTTTTCTTTCCTTTGGGGGTCGAGAGGAGAAGACCATAATGAAAATGTTTAGTGGCTCTCATATGCATAATTGTTGATTTAACCAAGAGCCCATATTACCTTGTCTTCTCCCTTGAATTGAATGCTTGCAGATTCCATCTTAGTCCAATGCACGTGTGATACGTCTCCAACGTATCTATAATTTTTGATTGTTCCATTCTATTATATTACCTGTTTTGGGTGTTTATGGGCTTTACTTTACACTTTTATATAATTTTTGGGACTAACCTACTAACCGGAGGCCCAACCTGAATTGCTGTTTTTTTGCCTATTTCAGTGTTTCGAAGAAAAGGAATATCAAACAGAGTCCAAACGGGATGAAACCTTCGGGAGCGATCTTTTTGGAACAAATGCAAACCTGGAGACTTGGAGTGGACGTCAAGCAACAAACGAAGCGGCCACGAGGGTGCCCGGCGTGCCCCCTGGGGGTGGGCGCGCCCCCCACCCTCATGGGCCCCTCGAGCATCAATCGACCTACTTCTTCCTCCTATATATACTCCCGTACCCTGAAACCATTAAGGAGCACCATGAAAACCTAATTCCACCGCCGAAACCTTCCGTATCCGCGAGATCCCATCTTAGAGCCTTTGTCGGTGCTCCGCCGGAGGGGGAATCGACCACGGAGGGCCTCTACATCATCTCCAAGGCCTCTCCGATGAGTTGTGAGTAGTTTACCACAAACCTTCCGGTCCATAGTTATTAGCTAGATGACTTCTTCTCTCTCTTTGAATCTCAATAACAAGTTATCCTTGATCTTCTTGGAGATCTATTCGATGTAACTCTTTTTGCGGTGTGTTTGTCGAGATCCGATGAATTGTGGGTTTATGATCAAGTTTATCTATGATAAATATTTGAATCTCCTCTGAATTCTTTTATGTGCGATTAAGTTATCTTTGCAAGTCTCTTAGAATTATCAGTTTGGTTTGGCCTACTAGATTAATCTTTCTTGCAATGGGAGAAGTGCTTAGCTTTGGGTTCAATCTTGCGGTGTCCTTTCCCAGTGGCAGCAGGGGCAGCAAGGCACGTATTGTATTGTTCCCATCGAGGATTAAAAGATGGAGTTTATATCATATTGCATGAGTTTATCCCTCTACATCATGTCATCTTTCTTAATGCGTTACTCTGTTCTTCATGAACTTAATACTCTAGATGCAGGCAGGAGTCAGTCGATGTGTGGAGTAATAGTAGTAGATGCAGAATCGTTTCGATCTACTTGTCATGGACGTGATGCCTATATACATGATCATGCCTAGATAATCTCATAACTATGCGCTTTTCTATCAATTGCTAGACAGTAATTTGTTCACCCACCGTAATGCTTATGCTATCTTGAGAGAAGCCACTAGTGAAACCTATGTCCCCCGGGTCTATCTTTTATCATATAAGTTTGCCATCTACTTTATTTGCATCTTTTACTTTCCAATCTATATCATAAAAATACCAAAAATATTTATCTTATCTTATTATCTCTATCATATCTCACTTTTGCAAGTTACCATGATGGGATTGACAACCCCTTTATTGTGTTGGTTGCGAGGTTCTTGTTTGTTTGTGTAGGTGCGTGGGACTTTTGAGGAGCCTCCTACTCGATTGATACCTTGGTTCTCAAAAACTGAGGGAAATACTTACGGTACTTTGCTGCATCACCCTTTCCTCTTCAAGGAAAACTAAAGCAGTGCTCAAGAGGTAGCAAGAAGGATTTGTGGCGCCATTGCCGGGGAGGTCTTCGCTCAAGTCAAGACATACCGAGTACCCATCACAAACTCATCTCCCTCGCATTACATTATTTGCCATTTGCCTCTCGTTTTCCTCTCCCCCACTTCACCTTTGCCTTTTCTTGCCCTCTTTCCGTTCGATCTTGTGTTACCATGTACCTTATTTTTGCTTGCATCTTTGCTTGCTAAAAGTTTATGGATCCTCATCCACTTGCCAATCTCTTTAAGAGATCCAATTATGATGAACCTATTGCTAGTGAGTTGAGTGCACTAGATTATCTTTATGAGGTTTTGCTTGAAATTCTTGAATCTGAAAATTGTGATGAAGTACTTTATGAAGCGATTCATGATGGATCCTTGAATAAAAAGCATGATTGCAATGATTTTATTATAAATTCTATTGACGTCAATTGTGCTAATAATATGCAAAACCCTAAGCTTGGGGATGCTAGTTTTGCTATGTCTACTACTTGTTGCAATGATCATGATTGGGGTGATTCTTCTTATGATCTTGAAAATTTATTTAAGCCCCATGATGAATATGAGATTGATAATAGTGTTTGCAATTTTATTGAAAGTGGGTTTGGAAGAGTGTCAACTATAGATCCCACATATTTGGAGAATGTTCAATCTAATGAAATTTTTGATAGAAGTGGGTTTGGAGAATTATTATGAGAGAGGAAAATATGATTGTAGAAATTTCCATGTTACTAAATTACCTCTAGTTATGTTGAGATTGCTATTGTTTCTTTCCGCTTCCTTGCATATGCTAGTTTTTGCTTGCTATGATAATTTGTTTTCCTATAAGATGCCTATGCATAGGAAGTATGTTATACTTAGATGTGTTTGTCACGTATTTCATGATGCTCTCTTTGTGCTTCAATTCTTGTCTTTCATGTGAGCATCATTGAAATTATCAATGCCTAGCTAGGGGCGTTAAATGATAGCGCTTGTTGGGAGGCAATCCAATTTTATTTTTGTTCCTTGATTTTTGCTTCTATTTAGTAATAAATATTTCATCTAGCTTCTGTTTAGATGTGTTTTCTTGTTTTAATTAGTGTTTGTGCCAAGTATAACCTATAGGATAACCTACGGTGATAGTTAATTTGATTCTGCTGAAAAACAGAAACTTTTGCATGCACGAAAATAATTTTAGTAAATCACAGAAACGTGATTTTGCATTGATTCTTTTTGCTGTACATCAATAGAAAATTTTCCCAGGACTTCCTATTTTTGTAGGACTTTTAGAGTTCCAGAAGTATTCGAAATTTAGAGATTTCTACAGACTGTTCTGTTTTTGACAGATTCTGTTTTTCGTGTGTTGTTTGCTTATTTTGATGCATCTATGGCTAGTATCAGGGGGGGGGGTATGAACCATAGAGAAGTTTGAATACAGTAGGTTTAACACCAATATAAATAAATAATGAGTTCATTACAGTACCTTATGTGGTGGTTTTTCTTTCTTGCACTAACGGAGCTTATGAGATTTCCTGTTGAGTTTTGTGTTGTGAAGTTTTCAAGTTTTGGGTAAAGATTTGGTGGACTATGGAATAAGGAGCGGCAAGAGCCTAAGCTTGGGGATGCCCATGGCACCCCAAGATATTCAAGGATAACCAAAAGCCTAAGCTTGGGGATGCCCCGGAAGGCACCCCCTCTTTCGTCTTCGTCTATCGGTAACTTTACTTGGAGCTATATTTTTATTCGCCACATGATATGTGTTTTGCTTGGAGCGTCTTGTATGATATTAGTCTTTGCTTTTTAGATTACCATAATAATCCTTGCTGTACACACCTTTTGGGAGAGACCCACTTGATTTGGAATTTATTAGAATACTCTATGTGCTTCACTTATATCTTTTGAGCTAGATAGTTTTGCTCTAGTACTTCACTTATATCTTTTAGAGCACGGCGGTGGCTTAATTTTGTAGAAATTGTTGATCTCTCATGCTTCACTTATATTTTTTGAGAGTCTTTTAGAACATCATGGTATTTGCTATGGTTATAAAATTCGTCCTAGAATGATGGGCATCCAAGTTGGGTATAATAAAAACTATCATAGAAAGTGAATTGGATGCTATGATCAATTTGATGCTTGTTAATTGTTTTGAGATATGAGGATGGTGATATTAGAGTCATGCTAGTTGGGTAATTATGAATTTAAGGAATACTTGTGTTGAAGTTTGTGATTCCCATAGCATGCATGTATGGTGAACCGCTTTGTGATGAAGTTGGAGCATAATTTATTTATTGATTGTCTTCCTTATGAGTGGCGGTCGGGGACGAGCGATGGTCTTTTCCTACCAATCTATCCCCTAGGAGCATGCGCGTAATACTTTGTTTGCAATGACTTGTAGATTTTTTGCAATAAGTATATGGGTTCTTTATGACTAATGTTGAGTCCATGGATTATACGCACTCTCACCCTTCCACCATTGCTAGCCTCTCTTGTGCCGCGCAACTTTCGCCGGTACCATACACCTACCATATAACTTCCTCAAAACAGCCACCATACCTACCTATTATGGCATTTCCATAGCCATTCCGAGATATATTGCCATGCAACTTTCCACCGTTTCGTTTATTATGACACACATCATCATTGTCATATTGGTCTTGAATGATCATGTAGTTGACATCGTATTTGTGGCAATACCACCTTCATAATTTCCGTCATGCCACTCTTGATTCATTGCATATCCCGGTACACCACCAGGGGCATTCATATAGAGTCATATTTTGTTCTAAGTATCGAGTTGTAATCTTGAGTTGTAAGTAAATAAAAGTGTGATGATCTTCATTATTAGAGCATTGTCCCAAGTGAGGAAAGGATGATGGAGACTATGATTCCCCCATAAGTCGGGATGAGACTTCGGACTTTACAAAAAAAAGAAAAAGAAAAGAGAAATGCCAAATAAAAAAAAGAGAAAAAGAGAGAAGGGACAATGCTACTATCCTTTTTACCAGACTTGTGCTTCAAAGTAGCACCATGATCTTCATGATAGAGAGTCTCCTATGTTCTCACTTTCATAAACTAGTGGGAATTTTTCATTATAGAACTTGGCTCGTATATTCCAATGATGGGCTTCCTCAAAACGCCCTACGTCTTCATGAGCAAGCAAGTTGGATGCACACCCACTTAGTTTCTTTTATTGAGATTTCATACATTTATAGCTCTAGTGCATCCGTTGCATGGCAATCCCTACTCACTCACATTGATATCTATTAATGGGCATCTCCATAACCTGTTGATACGCCTAGTTGATGTGAGACTATCTTCTCCTTTTTTTGTCTTCTCCACAACCACCATTCTATTCCACATATAGTGCTATGTCCATGGCTCGCGCTCATGTATTGCGTGAAAGTTGAAAACGTTTGAGAATACTAAAGTATGAAACAATTGCTTGGCTTGTCATCGGGGTTGTGCATGATTAAATACTTTATGTGATGAATATAGAGCATACCAGGCTATATGATTTTGTAGGGATAACTTTCTTTAGCCATGCTATTTTGAGAAGACATAATTGCTTTGTTAGTATGCTTGAAGTATTACTATTTCTTATATCAATACGAACTTCTATTTTGAATCATTTGGATCTGAACATTCATGCCACAATAAATAAACTTACATTGAGAATTATGCTAGGTAGCATTCCACATCAAAAATTCTGTTTTTATCATTTACATACTCGAGGACGAGTAGGAATTAATCTTGGGGATGCTTGATACGTCTCCAACGTATCTATAATTTTTGATTGTTCCATGCTATTATATTACCTGTTTTGGATGTTTATGGCTTTACTTTACACTTTTATATCATTTTTGGGACTAACCTACCAACCGGAGGCCTAGCCTGAATTGCTATTTTTTTTGCCTATTTCAGTGTTTCGAAGAAAAGGAATATCAAACGGAGTCCAAACGGGATGAAACCTTCGGAAGCGATATTTTTGGAACAAATGCAAACCTGGAGACTTGGAGTGGACGTCAAGCAACAAACGAGGCGGCCACGAAGGTGCCTGGCGCGCCCCCACCCTCGTGGGCCCCTCGAGCATCAACTGACCTACTTGTTCCTCCTATATATACTCCCGTACCCTGAAACCATTGAGGAGCACCACGAAAACCTAATTCCACCGCCGCAACCTTCTGTATCCATAGCAAATCTAGGGTTGTGCTTAGGATATGACCCCTCCTCCACCTTTGTAAATATCACCATGTAACTGTTACTTTGTTCTAATATATATATGCAGTAGGAGCCTTTCCTACTGTCTTAACCCTAAAAAAACCTTCTGTATCCGTGAGATCCCATCTTGGAGCCTTCGCCGGCGCTCCACCGGAGGGGGAATCGACCATGGAGGGCCTCTACAGCATCTCCAAGGCCTCTCCAATGAGTTGTGAGTAGTTTACCACAGACCTTCGGGTCCATAGTTATTAGCTAGATGGCTTCTTCTCTCTCTTTGAATCTCAATACCAAGTTCTCCTTGATCTTCTTGGAGATGTATTCGATGTAACTCTTTTTGTGGTGTGTTTGTCGAGATCCGATGAATTGTGGGTTTATGATCAAGTTTATCTATGAGAAATATTTGAATCTCCTCTGAGTTCTTTTATGTGTGATTAAGTTATCTTTGCAAGTCTCTTAGAATTATCAGTTTGGTTTGGCCTACTAGATTGATCTTTCTTGCAATGGGAGAAGTGTTTAGCTTTGGGTTCAATCTTGCAGTGTCCTTTATATTGTTGCCATCGAGGATAAAAAGATGGGGTTTATATCATATTGCATGAGTTTATCCCTCTACATCATGTCATCTTTCTTAATGCGTTACTCTGTTCTTCATGAACTTAATACTCTAGATGTAGGAAGGAGTCGGTCGATGTGTGGAGTAATAGTAGTAGATGCAGAATCGTTTCGATCTACTTGTCACAGACATGATGCCTATATACATGATCATGCCTAGATAATCTCATAACTATGCGCTTTTCTATCAATTGCTTGACAGTAATTTGTTCACCCATCGTAATTCTTATGCTATCTTGAGAGAAGCCACTACTGAAACCTATGGCCCCCGGGTCTATCTTTTATCATATAAGTTTGCCATCTACTTTTATTTGCATCTTTTACTTTCCAATCTATATCATAAAAATACCAAAAGTATTTATCTTATCTTATTATCTCTATCAGATCTCACTTTCGCAAGTTACTGTGAAGGGATTGACAACCCCTTTATCGCGTTGGTTGCGAGGTTCTTGTTTGTTTGTGTAGGTGCGTGGGACTTTTGAGGAGCCTCCTACTGGATTGATACCTTGGTTCTCAAAAACTGAGGGAAATACTTACGCTACTTTGCTGCATCACCCTTTCCTCTTCAAGAAAAACCAACGCAGTGCTCAAGAGGTAGCAACGTGCACTATTATTATTAAACACATCGTTCGGTCGTGCAAGTGAAAGGCAATAATGACGATATATGATGGACTGATTGAGATGAGAGAAGCTGGTATGAACTCGACCTCTCTTGTTTTTGTAAATACGATTAGTTCATCATTCCTGATTCAGGCTATTATGAATAAACATGTTTGCAATGACAATTACAGATTATAGTTGCTTATGCCATGCTTAATTAGCTAGGAGCTTGTAATGGTTTACCTTGCGTGCCAACATGCTATTAAAATGGTTGTGATGTGGTATGATAGGGTGGTATCCTCCTCTGAATGATTCGAGTGACTTGACTTGGCACATGTTCACGCATGTAGTTGAAACAAAATCAACATAGCCTTGACGATATTTATGTTCATGGTGGATTATATCCTACTCATGCTTGCACTCGGTGTTGATTAATTTTAATGCATGTTCATGACTGTAGTCGCTCTCTCAGTTGGTCGCTTCCCAGTCTTTTGCTAGCCTTCACCTGTACTAAGCGGGAATACTGCTTGTGCATCCAAACTCCATGAACCCCAAAGTTATTCCATATGAGCCACCATACCTTCCTATATGCGGTATCTACCTGCCGTTCCAAGTAAATTTGTATGTGCCAAACTCCAAACCTTCAAATGAAATTCTGTTTTGTATGCTCGAGCAGCTCATGTATCAACTAGGGTTGTCTGTATCTTCCATGCTAGGTTGGTTATTCTCAAGAGGAGTGGACTCCGCTCCTCATTCACGAGAAAATGGCTGGTCACCGGGATGCCCAGTCCCATGCTCAAATCAAATCAAAATAATTAAACAAAACTCCCCCAGGATTGTTGCTAGTTGGAGGCACCCGTTGTTTCGGGCAAGACATGGATTGATGCTTGTTGGTGGTGGGGGAGTATAAACTTTACCATTCTGTTTGGGAACCGCCTATAATGTGTGTAGCATGGAAGATATCTAGATCTCATAGTTATTATGTTGACAGTGAAAGTATACCGCTCAAAATGTTATTCATCTCTATTTCAAAATCGAGCTCTGGCACCTCTACAAATCCCTGCTCCCCTCTACAAAGGGCCTATCTATTTACTTTTATGTTGAGTCATCACCCTCTTATTAAAAAGCACCCGCTGGAGACCACCGCTGTCATTTGCATGCATTGCTATTAGTTTATATTGGGTATGACTATGACTGGATCTCTTTTACCATGAATTACAATGTTTAGTTAGTCCTTGATCTTTAAAGGTGCTCTGCATTTATGTTTTGCGGTCTCAGAAAGGGCTAGCGAGATACCATCTTGTTATATCATATTATGACTGTTTTGAGAAAGTGTTGTCATCCGAGTTTTATTATTATTGCTCGCTAGCTGATTATGCCATTGATATGAGTAAACATGAGACCTAAATGTTATTGTGAATATGGTTAGTTCATAATCTTTACTGAAAACTTGAATGCTAGCTTTACATATTTACAACAACAAGAGCAAACAGAGTTTGTAAAAGTTTTTCTTTATCACTTCCAGTTTGTCAACTGAATTGCTTGAGGACAAGCAAAGGTTTAAGCTTGGGGGAGTTGATACGTCTTCATCGTGTCTACTTTTCCAAACACTTTTGCCCTTGTTTTGGACTCTAACTTGCATGATTTGAGTGGAACTAACCCCGACTGATGCTGTTTTCAGCAGAACTTCCATGGTGTTATTTTTGTGCAGAAATAAAAGTTCTCGGAATGACCTGAAAATCCACGGAGCAACTTTTTAGAATTAATAAAAAATACTAGCAAAAGAATGAGCGTCAGGGGCCCACACTCTGTCCACGAGGGTGGGGGGCGCGCCCCCTGCCTCGTGGGCCCCCTGGACGTCCATCGACCTCAACTCCAGCTCCATATATTTGCTTTCACGGAGAAAAAAATCAGAGAGAAAGTTTCATTGCGTTTTACGATACGGAGCCGCCGCCAAGCCCTAATCTCTCTCGGGAGGGATGATCTGGAATCTGTTCGGGGCTCCGGAGAGGGGGATTTGTCGATATCGTCATCATTAACCATCCTCCATCACCAATTTCATGATGCTCACCGCCGTGCGTGAGTAATTCCATCGTAGGCTTGCTGGACGGTGATGGGTTGGATGAGATTTACCATGTAATCAAGTTAGTTTTGTTAGGGTTTGATCCCTAGTATCCACTATGTTCTGAGATTGACGTTGCTATGACTTTGCTATGCTTAATGCTTGTCACCAAGGAAAAGATCATGTATATAGGCATCACGTCCAAGATTAGTAGACCGACTCCTGCCTGCATCTACTACTATTACTTCACACATCGACCGCTATCCAGCATGCATCTGGTGTATTAAGTTCGTGGAAAGACGGAGTAATGCAATAAGAACAATGACATGATGTAGACAAGATAAACTCACGTATGAATAAACCCCATCTTGTTACCCTTAATAGCAACGGTACATGTGTGTCATGTCTCTTTTTGTCACTGAGATTGAGCATCGCAAGATCGAACCCATCACAAAGCACCTCTTCCCATGGCAAGAAAAATCAATCTAGTTGGCCAAACCAAACCAAAATTTTGGAGAAGAAATACGAGGCTATACAAATCATGCATAAAAGAGTTCAACAAAGACTCAATTAATATTCATGGATAGAACTAATCATAAACCCACAATTCATCAGGTGCCAACAAACACACAAAAATAGTTACATCAAATAGATCTCCAAGAACATTGAGGAGAACATTATATTGAAGATCAAAAAGAGAGAAGAAGCCATCTAGCTATGGACCCGTAGGTCTGTGGTAAACTACTCACGCATCATCGGAGGGGCAACAAGGATGATGAAGAACCCCTCTGTGATCCTTGCCCCCTCCGGCAGAGTGCCGGGAAAGGCCTCTAGATTGGATCTCATGGTTCTAGAACTTGCGGCGGTGGAAAAGGTGTTTTCGTCGTCTCCCCTGGGGTTTCTAGGATTTTAGAGTATTTATAGAGGCAAAAGTTGGTTGAGAAGGTTCCCGTGGGCTCCACTACTCATCAGGGTGCGCCTGGGCCCCCTAGTGCCTAGTGGGCCCCATGCTCCTCATCCTGTGTGCTCATTTGGCTCCCTGGGTGTCTTCTGGGTAGAAAAAAAACTCCAAAAAGTTTCATGGCATTTGGACTTCATTTAGTATTGATTTCTGCGAAGTAAAAAACAACAACTAGCACTAGGCACTATGTCAATAGGTTAGTCCCAAAATGATATAAAGTTGCTAGTAAATGAATGTAAAACATCCAAGATTGATACTATAACAGCATGGAACAATAAAAAAATTATAGATACGTTGGAGACGTATTAGCATCCCCAAGCTTAATTCATGCTCGTCCTCGAGTAGGTAAATGATAAAAACAAAATTTATGATGTTGAATGCTACCTAACATGTTCATCACATATTCTTTTCTTTTGTAGCATAGACATTTGAACTTTAGATGATTCAAAGCAATAGACTATAATTGACATGAGGGCATCAATGCTCAAGCATATCGACAAGCAACCATGTCTTTCAAAATATCAACACTAAAGAAAGCTATCCCTAGCCCATCGTGCTCAATCATTGATCCATTCATGAAAAACACTCGAATATTAGCTATATCTAATGCACAAGTATGATAATAGTGTTCCCTAGTTGGTGCTTTGTAAGAGAAGATGGAGACTCAAAAAATAAAAATTGCAAAATAGTAAATAGATAGGCCCTTTGCAGAGGGAAGCAGAGATTTGTAGAGGTGCCAGAGCTCATAGCATAAATTGAGAGATAAAATTGTTTTGAGAGGCATGCTTTTCCCTTCAACGAAAACAATCGAGAATTCCCAATATATTCCATGCTAGATAAATCATAGGTGGTTCCCAAACATAAAATAAAGTTTATTTCCTTTCCACCATTCTTTCTCAATCCATGGCTAGTTGTATCCACGGGTGCCTTCCATACCAACACTTTCCAAGGAATTTATTATCATAGTATTTTTTTGCATTTCGGGACGGGGCATCCCTATTACCTGCCACACTCTCATGCAATGACAAGTGAATAAACACTCATCTTGAGAATAACATACCTAGCATGGAAAATATTGGCCACCCCTTGACGCTTCATGAGCGGTACGGGCGCACAAAAAGGAAATTCATTTTGAAAATTAGAGTTGGCACAAACAAATTTACTTGGAACGACATGGAAATACCGCATATAGGCAGGTATGGTGGACTCATTTGGCACAACTTGGTTTAGGATTTTGGATGACAAGCATTATTCCCGCTTAGTACAAGGAAAGGCTAGCAAATAGATTGAGAACCAACCAACCAAAAAACAAAAACGATCACAAACAAGCATTTAACATAACTAACACCGAATAATGCACCATAAGTAGGATATAACTTCATTGCATAACTATTGACTTTCATGCTTGCATAGGGAATCACAAACCTTAACACCAATATTCTTACTAAAGCATTATTACTCACCAACATGACTCCCATATTACTATCTCCATATCTCAAAACTACTACAATCAAGTTTTAATATACAATGATCTTCATGAAAGTTTTTGTTATATCCCTCTTGAATATCTATCACTTTGGGACTAGATTCATATATTACAATTGCTACTAACAAGCTCTCAAACAAATTTAAGTGAAGACCAAGAACATAAATATTTTGTCAAAATTTTCATCTCTCAAAATAATATAAGTGAAGCATGAGAGGATATTTCTTTAAAATTTACTCTCTCAAAATGATGTAAGTGAAGCATGAGAGTCTTTCTTCAAAAGTTTAACCACCACCGTGTTCAAAAAGATATAAGTGAAGTACTAGAGCAATTCCTTAGCTTGAAAAGTTTAAGTGAATCACAAAGAGCAATTCTAACAAATCATAGCATCATTATGGATCTCTCAAATAAGTATGTACAACAAGGATGTTTGTGGCAAACTAAAAAGCAAAACAAGCAAATACTCATATAATACAAGACGCTCCAAGCAAAACTCATGATATGTGACGAATAAAAATATAGCTCCAAGTAAAATTACCGATGGACATTAGTAGAAAGAGGGGATGCCTTCCGGGGCACCCCAAGCTTAGTTGCTTGGTACTCCTTGAATATTAGCTTGGGGTGCCATGGGCATCCCCAGGATTAGGCTCTTTTCACTCCTTATTCCTTCATCCATCGTGATCTCACCCAAAACTTGTAAACTGCAATCACACAAAACTTAACAAAAACCTTTGTGACATCTGTTAGTATAAGAAAACCAATCTCTACTTTAAGTATTGTTGAAAACCATACTTATTTTCTTATTGCATTATACCTATTGTATTCTAACTTTACCATAGCTTATACCCCCGGATACAATCCATAGATTCATAAAAATAAGCACACAATGCAATGAAAACAGAACAGTCTATAAAGACTCATTTGCTCATACTTCTGTAACCCTAAACATGCTGAAAAATTAGGACAGTGTGGACAATAGTATATCAATCATGTGTAAAAAATTAGATCAAAAACACGTTTCAGTGAATTTACAAAATTCCAGAACCGGGCGCAAAAGTTTCTGTTTTTCAACAGGATAAAATCAACTATAATCCAACATAATCCTAAAGGCTTTACTTGGCACAAACACTAATTAAAACACTAAAACACAATCATAACAGTAGCATAATTGTGCAAACACACAAAAACGTAAAGAAAAAGTGAAAAAAATATATTTTATTCATTGGGTTGCCTCCCAACAAGCGCTATTGTTTTATGCCCCTAGCTAGGCATAATGCATAGATTCAAGTATTGTCATCTTTGGTTTTCGTTCCATAGGATGCCCTCATGATTGACTCATATGGTGGCTTAATTCTTTCTCTAGGGAAGTGTTCCATACCCTTTCTCAACGGAAACTAAAATTTAATATTCCCTTCTTTATATCAATCATGACACCTATAGTTTGTAAAAGCTGTCTACCAAGTATTATGGGACAAGATGGACTGCAGTCAATATCAAGCACAATAAAATCTATGGGCACATATGAAGGAAATATGCCCTAGAGGCAATAATAAAGTTATTGTTTATTTCCTTATATCATGATAAATGTTTATTATTCATGCTAGAATTGTATTAACCGGAAACATAATACATGTGTGAATATATAGACAAACAGAGTGTCACTAGTATGCCTCTACTTGACTAGCTTGTTAATCAAAGATGGTTATGTTTCCTAACCATGAACAAGGAGTTGTTATTTGATTAACAAGGTCACATCATTAGTTGAATGATCTGATTGACATGACCCATTCCGTTAGCTTAGCACCCGATCGTTTTAGTATGTTGCTATTGCTTCCTTCATGACTTATACATGTTCCTGTGACTATGAGATTATGCAACTCCCGTTTACCGGAGGAACACTTTGTGTGCTACCAAACGTCACAACGTAACTGGGTGATTATAAAGGTGCTCTACAGGTGTCTCCAAAGGTACTTGTTGAGTTGGCGTATTTCGAGATTAGGATTTGTCACTCCGAATGTCGGAGAGGTATCTCTGGGCCCTCTCGGTAATACACATCACTTAAGCCTTGCAAGCATTTCAGCTAATGAGTTAGTTGCGAGATGATGTATTACGGAACGAGTAAAGAGACTTGCCGGTAACGAGATTGAACTAGGTATTGGATACCGATGATCGAATCTCGGGCAAGTAACATACCGATGACAAAGGGAACAACATATGGAGTTATGCGGTTTGACCGATAAAGATCTTCGTAGAATATGTAGGAACCAATATGGGCATCCAGGTCCCGCTATTGGTTATTGACCGGAGACATGTCTCGGTCATGTCTACATTGTTCTCGAACCATAGGGTCCGCACGCTTAAGGTTTCGATGACAGTTATATTATGAGTTTATGTATTTTGATGTACCGAAGGTTGTTCGGAGTCCCGGATGTGGTCACGGACGTGACGAGGAGTCTCGAAATGGTCGAGACATAAAGATTGATATATTGGACGGATATATTTGGATACCGGAAAGGTTCCAGATGAGATTGGGATTATACCGGAGTTCCGGGAGGTTACCGGAACCCCCCGGTAAGTATATGGGCCTTATTGGGCCTTAGTGGAAGGGAGAGAGAAGGAGCAAGGGAGGGGGCGCGCCCCCCCAAGCCCAATCCGAATTGGGAGGGGGGCCGCCCCCCCTTTCCTTCTCTCCTCCCCCCTCTTCCTTCATTCTCCTACTCCTAATAGGAAAGGGGGGCCAAACCTACTTGGAGTAGGTTTGCCCCCCCTAGGGCGCGCCTCCCCCTTGGGCCGGCCTCCTCCTCCCTCCCTCCTTTATATATGGGGGCGGGGGGCACCCCATAGACACACAAGTTGATCATTGAGATCGTTCCTTAGCCATGTGCGGTGCCCCCCTCCACGAGATTACACCTCGGTCATATTGTAGCGGTGCTTAGGCGAAGCCCTGCGACAGTAGAACATCAAGATCGTCACCACGCCGTCATGCTGACGGAACTCCTCCCTGCGCCTCTGCTGGATCGGAGATCGGGGTGTTTCATCGAGTTGTACGTGTGTCAAGAACTCGGAGGTGCCGGAGTAACGGTGCTTGGATCGGTTGGACCGGGAGGACGTACGACTACTTCCTCTACGTTGCATCAACGCTTTCGCTTCGGTCTACGAGGGTACGTAGACAACACTCTCCCCTCTCGTTGCTATGCATCACCATGATCTTGCGTGTGCGTAGGAAATTTTTTGAAATTACTACGTTCCCCAACAGTGGCATCCGAGCCTAGTTTTTTATGGTTTGATGTTATATGCACGAGTAGAACACAAGTGAGTTGTGGGCGATATAAGTCATACTGCTTACCAGCATGTCATACTTTGGTTCGGCGGTATTGTTGGATGAAGCGGCCCGGACCGACATTGCGCGTACGCTTACGCGAGACTGGTTTTACCGCCGTGCTTTGCACACAGGTGACTAGCGGGTGTCAGTTTCTCCAACTTTAGTTGAACCGAGTATGGCTACGCCCGGTCCTTGCGAAGGTTAAAACAGCATCAACTTGACAAACTATCGTTGTGGTTTTGATGCGTAGGTGAGATTGGTTCTTACTTAAGCCTGTAGCAGCCACGTAAAACTTGCAACAACAAAGTAGAGGACGTCTAACTTGTTTTTGCAGGGCATGTTGTGATGTGATATGGCCAAGACATGATGCTATATTTTATTGTATGAGATGATCATGTTTTGTAACCGAAGTTATCGGCAACTGGCAGGAGCCATATGGTTGTCGCTTTATTGTATGAAATGCAAACGCCCTGTAATTGCTTTACTTTATCACTAAGCGGTAGCGATAGTCGTAGAAGCAATAGGTGGCGTAAACGACAACGATGCTACGATGGAGATCAAGGTGTCGCATCGGTGACGATGGTGATCATGATGGTGCTTCGGAGATGGAGATCACAAGCACAAGATGATGATGGCCATATCATATCACTTATATTGATTGCATGTGATGTTTATCCTTTATGCATCTTATCTTGCTTTGATTGACGGTAGCATTTTAAGATGATCTCTCACTAAAAATTATCAAGAAGTGTTCTCCCTGAGTATGCACCGTTGCCAAAGTTCGTCGTGCCCAGACACCACGTGATGATCGGGTGTGATAAGCTCTACGTCCATCTACAACGGGTGCAAGCCAGTTTTGCACACGCAGAATACTCAGGTTAAACTTGACGAGCCTAGCATATGCAGATATGGCCTCGGAACACGGAGACCGAAAGGTCGAGCGTGAATCATATAGTAGATATGATCAACATAAGATGTTCACCATTGAAAACTACTCCATCTCACGTGATGATCGGTTATGGTTTAGTTGATTTGGATCACGTGATCACTTAGATGACTAGAGAGATGTCTGTCTAAGTGGGAGTTCTTAAGTAATATGATTAATTGAACTTAAATTTATCATGAACTTAGTACCTGATAGTATCTTGCTTGTCTATGTTGATTGTAGATAGATGGCCCGTGCTGTTGTTCCGTTGAATTTTAATGCGTTCCTTGAGAAAGCTAAGTTGAAAGATGATGGTAGCAACTACGCGGACTGGGTCCGTAACTTGAGGATTATCCTCATTGCTGCACAGAAAAATTACGTCTTGGAAGCACCGCTGGGTGCCAGGCCTGCTGCTGATGCAACTGACGACGTTAAGAACGTCTGGCAGAGCAAAGCTGATGACTACTCGATAGTTCAATGTGCCATGCTTTACGGCTTAGAACCGGGACTTCAACAACGTTTTGAACTTCATGGAGCATATGAGATGTTCCAGGAGTTGAAGTTAATATTCCAGAAGAATGCCCGGATTGAGAGATATGAAGTCTCCAATAAGTTCTATAGATGCAAGATGGAGGAGAATAGTTCTGTCAGTGAGCACATACTCAAGATGTCTGGGTATTGTAATCACTTGATTCAACTGGGAGTTACTCTTCCGGATGATAGCGTCATTGAAAGAATTCTCCAATCACTTCCACCAAGCTACAAGAGCTTCGTGATGAACTATAATATGTAAGGGATGGATAAGACGATTCCCGAGCTCTTCGCAATGCTAAAGGCTGCGGAGGTAGAAATCAAGAAGGAGCATCAAGTGTTGATGGTTAACAAGACCACTAGTTTCAAGAAAAAGGGCAAAGGGAAGAAGAAGGGGAACTTCAAGAAGAACAACAAACAAGTTGCTGCTCAAGAGAAGAAACCCAAGTCTGGACCTAAGCCTGAAACTGAGTGCTTCTACTGCAAGCAGACTGGTCACTGGAAGCGGAACTGCCCCAAGTATTTGGCGGATAAGAAGGATGGCAAGGTGAACAAAGGTATATGTGATATACATGTTATTTATGTGTACCTTACTAGAGCTCGCAGTAGCACCTGGGTATTTGATACTGGTTCTGTTGCTAATATTTGCAACTCGAAACAGGGACTACGGATTAAGCGAACACTGGCAAAGGACGAGGTGACGATGCGCGTGGGAAATGGTTCCAAAGTCGATGTGATCGCGGTCGGCACACTACCTCTACATCTACCTTCGAGATTAGTATTAGACCTAAATAATTGTTATTTGGTGCCAGCGTTGAGCATGAACATTATATCTGGATCTTGTTTGATGCGAGACGGTTATTCATTTAAATCAGAGAATAATGGTTGTTCTATTTATATGAGTAATATCTTTTATGGTCATGCACCCTTGAAGAGTGGTCTATTTTTGATGAATCTCGATAGTAGTGATACACATATTCATAGTGTTGAAGGCAAAAGATGCAGAGTTGATAATGATAGTGCAACTTATTTGTGGCACTGCCGTTTAGGTCATATCGGTGTAAAGCGCATGAAGAAACTCCATACTGATGGTCTTTTGGAACCACTTGATTATGAAACACTTGGTACTTGCGAACCGTGCCTCATGGGCAAGATGACTAAAACGCCGTTCTCCGGTACTATGGAGAAAGCAACAAATTTGTTGGAAATCATACATACAGATGTATGTGGTCCGATGAATATTGAGGCTCGTGGCGGATATCGTTATTTTCTCACCTTCACAGATGATTTAAGCATATATGGGTATATCTACTTAATGAAGCATAAGTCTGAAACATTTGAAAAGTTCAAAGAATTTCAGAGTGAAGTTGAAAATCATCGTAACAAGAAAATAAAGTTTCTACGATCTGATCGTGGAGGAGAATATTTGAGTTACGAGTTTGGTCTACACTTAAAACAATGTGGAATAGTTTCGCAACTCACGCCACCCGGAACACCACAACGTAATGGTGTGTCCGAACGTCGTAATCGTACTTTACTTGATATGGTGCGATCTATGATGTCTCTTACAGATTTACCGCTATCATTTTGGGGTTATGCTTTAGAGACGGCCACATTCACGTTAAATAGGTCACCGTCGAAATCCGTTGAGACGACACCTTATGAACTATGGTTTGGCAAGAAACCAAAGTTGTTGTTTCTTAAAGTTTGGGGATGCGATGCTTATGTGAAAAAACTTCAACCTGATAAGCTCGAACCCAAATCGGAGAAATGTGTCTTCATAGGATACCCAAAGGAGACAGTTGGGTACACCTTCTATCACAGATCCGAAAGCAAGACATTCGTTTCTAAGAATGGATCCTTTCTAGAGAAGGAGTTTCTCTCGAAAGAAGTGAGTGGGAGGAAAGTAGAACTTGATGAGGTAACTGTACCTACTCCCTTGTTGGATAATAATACATCACAGGAACCGGTTTCTGTGACGTCAAAACCAACTAGTGAGGAAGATGATGATGATGATCATAGAACTTCATATCAAGTTAATACAGAACCTCGTAGGTCGAACAGAGTAAGATCCGCACCAGAGTGGTACGGTAATACTATTCTGGAAGTCATGCTACTAGATGATGATGAACCTACGAACTATGAAGAAGCGATGGTGAGCCCAGATTCCGCAAAATGGCTTGAAGCCATGAAATCTGAGATGGGATCCATGTATGAGAACAAAATATGGACTCTGGTTGACTTGCCCGATGGTCGGCAAGCAATTGAGAATAAATGGATCTTCAAGAAGAAGACTGACGCTGACGGTAATGTTACTGTCTACAAAGCTCGACTTGTTGCAAAAGGTTTTCGACAAGTTCAAGGGGTTGACTACGATGAGACCTTCTCACCCGTAGCGATGCTTAAGTCTGTCCGAATCATGTTAGCAATTGCCGCATTTTATGATTATGAAATTTGGCAAATGGATGTAAAAACTGCATTCCTGAATGGATTTCTGGAAGAAGAGTTGTATATGATGCAACCAGAAGGTTTTATCGATCCAAAGGGAGCTAACAAAGTGTGCAAGCTCCAGCGATCCATTTATGGACTGGTGCAAGCTTCTCGGAGTTGGAATAAATGTTTTGATAGTGTAATCAAAGCATTTGGGTTTATACAGACTTTTGGAGAAGCCTGTATTTACAAGAAAGTGAGTGGGAGCTCTGTAGCATTTCTAATATTATATGTGGATGACATATTATTGATTGGAAATGATATAGAATTTCTGGATAGCATAAAGGGATACTTGAATAAAAGTTTTTCAATGAAAGACCTCGGTGAAGCTGCTTACATATTGGGCATTAAGATCTATAGAGATAGATCAAAACGCTTAATTGGACTTTCACAAAGCACATACCTTGACAAAGTTTTGAAGAAGTTCAAAATGGATCAAGCAAAGAAAGGGTTCTTGCCTGTACTGCAAGGTGTGAAGTTGAGTAAGACTCAAAGCCCGACCACTGCAGAAGATAGAGAGAAAATGAAAAATGTTCCCTATGCTTCAACCATAGGCTCTATCATATATGCAATGCTGTGTACCAGACCTGATGTGTGCCTTGCTATAAGTCTAGCAGGGAGGTACCAAAGTAATCCAGGAGTGGATCACTGGACAGCGGTCAAGAACATCCTGAAATACCTAAAAAGGACTAAGGATATGTTTCTCGTATATGGAGGTGACAAAGAGCTCATCGTAAATGGTTACGTTGATGCAAGCTTTGACACTGATCCGGACGATTCTAAATCGCAAACCGGATACGTGTTTACATTAAATGGTGGAGCTGTCAGTTGGTGCAGTTCAAAGCAAAGAGTCGTGGCGGGATCTACGTGTGAAGCGGAATACATAGCTGCTTCGGAAGCAGCCAATGAAGGAGTCTGGATGAAGGAGTTCATATCCGATCTAGGTGTCATACCTAGTGCATCGGGTCCAATGAAATTTTTTTGTGACAATACTGGAGCGATTGCCTTAGCGAAGGAATCCAGATTTCACAAGAGAACCAAGCACATCAAGAGATGCTTCAATTCCATCCGGGATCTAGTCTAGGTGGGAGACATAGAGATTTGCAAGATACATACGGATCTGAATGTTGCAGACCCGTTGACTAAACCTCTTCCATGAGCAAAACATGATCAACACCAAGACTCCATGGGTGTTAGAATCATTACTGTGTAATCTAGATTATTGACTCTAGTGCAAGTGGGAGACTGAAGGAAATATGCCCTAGAGGCAGTAATAAAGTTATTATTTATTTCCTTATATCATGATAAATGTTTATTATTCATGCTAGAATTGTATTAACCGGAAACATAATACATGTGTGAATATATAGACAAACAGAGTGTCACTAGTATGCCTCTACTTGACTAGCTTGTTAATCAAAGATGGTTATGTTTCCTAACCATGAACAAGGAGTTGTTATTTGATTAACAAGGTCACATCATTAGTTGAAAGATCTGATTGACATGACCCATTCCGTTAGCTTAGCACCCGATCGTTTTAGTATGTTGCTATTGCTTCCTTCATGACTTATACATGTTCCTGTGACTATGAGATTATGCAACTCCCGTTTACCGGAGGAACACTTTGTGTGCTACCAAACGTCACAACGTAACTGGGTGATTATAAGGTGCTCTACAGGTGTCTCCAAAGGTACTTGTTGAGTTGGCGTATTTCGAGATTAGGATTTGTCACTCCGAATGTCGGAGAGGTATCTCTGGGCCCTCTCGGTAATACACATCACTTAAGCCTTGCAAGCATTTCAGCTAATGAGTTAGTTGCGAGATGATGTATTACAGAACGAGTAAAGAGACTTGCCGGTAACGAGATTAAACTAGGTATTGGATACCGACGATCGAATCTCGGGCAAGTAACATACCGATGACAAAGGGAACAACGTATGTAGTTATGCGGTTTGACCGATAAAAATCTTCATAGAATATGTAGGAACCAATATGGGCATCCAGGTCCCGCTATTGGTTATTGACCGGAGACGTGTCTCGGTCATGTCTACATTGTTCTCGAACCGTAGGGTCCGCACGCTTAAGGTTTCGATGACAGTTATATTGTGAGTTTATGTATTTTGATGTACCGAAGGTTGTTCGGAGTCCCGGATGTGATCACGGACGTGACGAGGAGTCTCGAAATGGTCGAGACATAAAGATTGATATATTGGACGGATATATTTGGATACCGGAAAGGTTCCGGATGAGATTGGGATTATACCGGAGTTCCGGGAGGTTAGCGGAACCCCCGAGTAAGTATATGGGCCTTATTGGGCCTTAGTGGAAGGGAGAGAGAAGGAGCAAGGGAGGGGGCGCGCCCCCCCAAGCCCAATCCGAATTGGGAGGGGGGCCGGCCCCCCCTTTCCTTCTCTCCTCCCCCCTCTTCCTTCCTTCTCCTACTCCTAATAGGAAAGGGGGGCCAAACCTACTTGGAGTAGGTTTGCCCCCCCTAGGGCGCGCCTCCCCCTTGGGCTGGCCTCCTCCTCCCTCCCTCCTTTATATACGAGGGCGGGGGGCACCCTATAGACACACAAGTTGATCATTGAGATCGTTTCTTAGCCGTGTGCGGTGCCCCCCTCCACGAGATTACACCTCGGTCATATTGTAGCGGTGCTTAGGTGAAGCCCTACGACAGTAGAACATCAAGATCGTCACCATGCCGTCGTGCTGACGGAACTCCTCCCCGCGCCTCTGCTGGATCAGAGATCGGGGTGCGTCATCGAGCTGTACGTGTGTCAAGAACTCGGAGGTGCCGGAGTAACGGTGCTTGGATCGGTTGGACCAGGAGGACGTACGACTACTTCCTCTACGTTGCATCAACGCTTCCGCTTCGGTCTACGAGGGTACGTAGACAACACTCTCCCCTCTCGTTGCTATGCATCACCATGATCTTGCGTGTGCGTAGGAATTTTTTTGAAATTACTACGTTCCCCAACAACATAATTCCTATTTGCAAGAATAAGAACATCATTAATTCTTCCCAAAGGTTTTTTAATAGTAGAATCCGCCAAGTGCAAATTAAGAGAACACTCTTCCAGCATTCAAAAAAAAAGCATTCAAAAAAGAGAACACTCTTCCAAATTGGTAAAACCTAGCACATGACATAGAGATTTCGGAATTGTGGATACACTAGCCCCCAAATCACATAAAGCATTGAACTCATATTTTTTGATCTTGACTTTAATGGCGGGTTCCCATTCATCATATAATTTTTTAGGAACTGAAATCTCTAATTTCAACTTTTCTTCTAAGGCTTTCATTATTGCTTCTACAATATGTTTAGTAAAAGCCTTATTTTGTTCATATGCATTGGGTCAATTTAGCATGGATTGCAGCAAAGAAATGCATTCAATCAAAGAGCAACTATCATAATTAAAGTCTTTGTAATCCAAGAGAGTGGGCACATCACTAGTTAAAGTTTTGACCTCTCCAAACCCAATTTAATCAATTTTTTCAACAAGATTTTCACCCTTCGAACTATGGGGATGCCTTCTAGCTAAAGTTGACTCTTCTTTCGTTCCCTTATCATCGAGTTTAATATTACTAAACAAGGAATCAATAGAAGAAACACCAATCATCTTAACATCTTCATCGTTACTATGAAAGCAATCGGGAAAAATGCTCTTTCTAAAAATTCTCTTTTAGCTCTAAGCATAGCGGTTCTTTTCTTGCTTTCATATATATAAACATATAAAGCTTTGATTGATTCATTAATATCAACTTTGGGTGGAAAGATTTTAATCTTGATATTTTCCACACCATGTGAAATTCTATCAATGCTTCTAGACATATCATCTTACTCAATTTTTCTTCTCTCATTGTGTTAAAAACTTTTTGAGCATTGATAAATTATTTAATATTAATCTCAAGATTAGAGGGCACCTATTATTATTATTATAAGAATTACCATTGGAATTGCCATAATTATTAGAGGAACTTCCACTAAAAGGCCTAGGATTAAAATTACCTCTATAAGCATTGTTATCAAAATTATTTCGTGAGACAAAATTCACATCTACAGATCACTATTTTTCTCAATCAAAGTATACAAAGGCACATCATTAAGATTAATATGAGCATTTTTACTAGCAACCAATTTCATAAGAGTGTCAACTTTCTCACTTAAAGTACTAATTTCTTCAACAGAATTGACCTTTTTACTAATAGGTGCTCTTCAATATGCCATTGTAAATAATTTGCCATGATATTATCAAGTAATTTAGTAGCTTCACCCAAAGTAATATCCATAAAAGTACCACCCCTGGCGGAATCTAAAGGATTTCTAGAAACAAAATTCAATCCCGCATAAAGTTTTTGTATGATCATCCATAGATTTAAACCATGAGTAGGACAACTTCTTAACATTAATTTCATTCTTTCCCAATATTGTGCAACATGTTCATGCTCAAGTTGATTAAAATTCATGATTTGATTTCTAACGGAAATAATTTTTGCGGGAGGAAAATACTTAGTGATAAAAGCATCTTTGTATTTGTCCCCTGAATCAATACTCTTGCGAGGCAAAGATGAAAACCAAAATTTTGCATGACCCCTCAAAGAGAAAGGAAATAACTTCAATCTCACAATATCATTGTCCACATCTTTTTATTTTGCATATCAGACAATTCTACGGAAGTGTTTAGATAGGACGCGACATCCTCATTAGGACTACTGGAAAATTGCTCTTTCATAATAAGATTCAACAAAGCGGCATTAATATCATAAAACTCCACACTAGCGGCAGAAGGAGCAATATGAGTACTAATAAAATCATTATTATTAGTATTGGAAAAATGACACAATTTGGTATTTTCTTGAGACATCGTGACTACGCAAACAAGATCACAAGCAAACAAAACATCAAGCAAGAAAAGGGCAAAAAGAAGGAAAATATTTTTGTGTTTTACTGAAAACGTTTTAGAAGTGGGGGAGATGAAAATGAGTGGCAAATGGCAAATAAAGTAATTTCAAGGAGATGAGATTTGTGATTGGGTACTTGATAGATGTTGATGGTGTCTCCCCGGCAACGGTGCCAAAAATTATTTCCTGGTTGCTTGTATCTGCGTTGGGTATTTCCCCGAAGAGGAAGGGATGATGCAACATAGCAATGGTAAGTATTTCCCTTAGTTATGAAACCAAGGTTATCAATCCAGTAGGAGAACCAAGCAACACTATGTAAACAACACCTACACACAAACAACACAAACTTGCAACCCAATGCGTAAGAGGGGTTGTCAATCCCTCAACGGTATTGAGATAGATTAAATTGTATGAGATTTGACAAATAGATCTACCAAAAGCACACAAAAAATAAAGAAAAATTACAGCAAGGTATTTTTGGTTTTAATATGATAGTAAATAGACTCGGGGGGTCGTAGTTTTCACTAGAGGCTTCTCTCAAGAAAATAGCATACGGTGAGTAAACAAATTACTGTTGGACAATTGATAGAAAAGCGAATAATCATGACGATATCCAAGGCAATGATGATGTATATAGTCATCACGTCCAAGATTAGTAGACCGACTCCTGCCTGCATCTACTACTATTACTCCACACATCGACCGCTATCCATCATGCATCTGGTGTATTAAGTTCATGGGAAAACGGAGTAATGCAATAAGAATGATGGCATGATGTAGATAAGATAAACTCATGTATGAATAAACCCATCTTGTTACCCTTAATAGCAATGATACATGCGTGTCATGTCTCTTTCTGTCACTGAGATTGAGCACCGCAAGATCGGACCCATGATACGTCTCCAACATATCTATAATTTTTTATTGTTCCATGCTATTATATTACCCCTTTTGGATGTTTATGGGCTTTATTTTACACATTTATATCATTTTTGGGACTAACCTACTAACCGGAGGCCCAGCCCGTATTGCTGTTTTTTTTTGCCTATTTCAGTATTTCGAAGAAAAGGAATATCAAACGGAGTCCAAACGGAATGAAACCTTCGGGAGCGTGCTTTTTGGAACGAACGTGATCCAGAGGACTTGGAGTGCAAGTCAAGAAGCAGCCGAGGCTTCCACGAGATAGGAGGGCGCCCCCCTATAGGGCGCGCCCCCTGTCTCGTGGGTCCCTCGGGCATCCACCGACGTACTTCTTCCTCCTATATAAGCCTACGTACACCGAAAACATCCAGGGAGCCAAAAAAACACAATTTCCACCGCCGTAACCTTCTGTATCCGCGAGATCTCATCTTGGAGCCTTCGCCGGCACTCTGCCGGAGGGGGAATCGACCACGGAGGGCTTCTACATCAACACCATGGCCCCTCCGATGAGTTGTGAGTAGTTTACCACAGACCTACGGGTCCATAGTTATTAGCTAGATGACTTCTTCTCTCTTTTTGGATCTCAATGCAATGTTCTCCCCCTCTCTTGTGGAGATCTATTCGATGTAAACTCTTTTTGCGGTGTGTTTGTCGAGATCCGATGAATTGTGGGTTTATGATCAAGTTTATCTATGAATAATATTTGAATCTTCTCTGAATTCTTTTATGTATGATTGAGTTATCTTTGCAAGTCTCTTCGAATTATCAGTTTGGTTTGGCCTACTAGATTGATCTTTCTTGCCATGGGAGAAGTGCTTAGCTTTGGGTTCAATCTTGCGGTGTCCTTTCCCAGTGACAGCAGGGGCAGCAAGGCACGTATTGTATTGTTGCCATCGAGGATAACAAGATGGGGTTTATATCATATTGCTTGAGTTTATCCCTCTACATCATGTCATCTTGCTTAATGCGTTACTTTGTTCTTTATGAACTTAATACTCTAGATGCAGGAAGGAGTCGGTCGATGTGTGGAGTAATAGTAGTAGATGCAGGCAGGAGTCGGTCTACTTGTTGCGGACGTGATGCCTATATACATGATCATGCCTAGATAATCTCATAATTATTCGCTTTTCTATCAATTGCTCGACAGTAATTTGTTCACCCACCGTAATACTTATGCTATCTTGAGAGAAGCCACTAGTGAAACCTATGGCCCTCGGGTCTATCTCTTATCATAATTGCTTCCAATCTACTTTTATTTGCATCTTTACTTTTTGCATCTATATTATAAAATACCAAAAATATATTTATCTTATCATACTATCTTTATTAGATCTCACTTTCGCAAGTGGCCGTGAAGGGATTGACAACCCCTTTATTTCGTTGGTTGTGTGTTCTTTGTTTGTTTGTGTAGGTGCGTCGGACTTTTGAGGAGCCCCCTACTGGATTGATACCTTGGTTCTCAAAAACTGAGGGAAATACTTACGCTACTATTGCTGCATCACCCTTTCCTCTTCAAGGAAAACCAACACAAGCTCAAGACATAGCAAGAAGGATTTCTTGCGCCGTTGCCGGGGAGGTCTTCGCTCAAGTCAAGACATACCAACTACCCATCACAAACCCATCTCCCTCGCATTTACATTATTTGCCATTTGCCTCTCGTTTTCCTCTCCCCCACTTCACCCTTGCCGTTTTATTCGCCCTCTCTTTCCCAATCTTCTCCTCTCTCTTTTTCGCTTGCCTTTTTCTGTTTGCTTGTGTGTTGGATTACTTGTTGCTATGGCGCAAGATAATACCAAATTGTGTGATTTCTCGAATACCGATAATAATGATTTCCTTAGTACTCCGATTGCTCCTCTTAATGTTGTTGAGTCTTGTGAGATCAATACTGCTTTGCTGAATCTTGTTATGAAAGATCAATTCGCCGGCCTTCCTAGTGAAGATGCCGCTACTCATCTAGACAACTTTGTTGATTTGTGTGATATGCAAAAGAAGAAAGATATGGATAACAATATTGTCAAATTGAAGTTATTTCCATTTTCACTTAGAGATCGTGCTAAAGTTTGGTTTTCATCTTTGCCTAAAAATAGTATTGATTCTTGGAACAAGTGCAAAGATGCTTTTATCTCTAAGTATTTTCCTCCCGCTAAGATTATTACTCTTAGGAACGATATCATGAATTTTAAACAACTTGATCATGAGCATGTTGCCCAATCTTGGGAAAGAATGAAATTGATGCTTCACAATTGCCCTACTCATGGTTTGAATTTATGGACGATCATACAAAAAATTTATGGCGGTTTGAACTTTGCTTCTAGAAATCTTTTAGATTCGGCCGTGGGAGGCACTTTTATGGAAATCACGTCAGGAGATGCTACAAAACTTCTTGATAATATTATGGCTAATTATTCTCAATGGCACACCGAAAGATCTTCTAGTAAAAAAGTGCATGCTATAGAAGAAATCAATGTTTTGAGTGGAAAAATGAATGAACTTATGAAATTATTTGCTAGTAAAAATACTCCTCTTGATCCCAATGATATGCCTTTGTCTACTTTGATTGAGAATAATAATGAATCTATGGATGTGAATTTTGTTGGTATGAATAGTTTTGGAAACAATGCTTATAGAGGAAACTTTAATGCTAGACCGTTCCCTAGTAATTCCTCTAATAATTATGGAAATTCCTACAATAATGCTTATGGTTATTTTAATAAGATGCCCTCTGATTTTGAGAATAGGGTGAAAGAATTTATGATCTCTCAAAAAAAATTTAATGCTTTGCTTGAAGAAATTTTTCTCAAAGTTGATGATTTGGCTAGGAACGTTGATAGACTTTCGCTTGTTGTTGATTCTCTTAAACTTAGATCTTCTTCTCCTAAGCATGATATCAATGAGTCTCTCAAAGCAATGAGAATTTCCATTGATGAGTGCAAAGAAAGAACCGCTAGATTGCATGCTAAGAAAGATTGCTTTGTAAAGGCATGTTCTTCTAGTTTCCATGAAAATAATGATGAGGATCTTAAAGTTATTGATGCGTCTCCTATTAGATCTATGTTTTGCAATATGAATCTTGATAATTATGGGACTGATGATGAGTCAACTTTACCTAGAAGGCGTCCCAAAAATTCAGAGTTTTTAGATCTTGATGCTAAATTTGGTAAAAGTGGGATTGGAGAGGTCACAACTTTAAATAGTATTGAACCCACTATCTCGGATTTCAAGGATTTTGATTATGATAATTGTTCTTTAGAAGGTTGTATTTCCTTGTTGCAATCCGTTGTTAATTCTCCTCATGCTTATAGTCAAAATAAAGATTTCACCAAACATATTGTTGATGCCTTGATGCAATATTATGATAAAAACTTAATTTGGAAGTTTCTATACCTAGAAAACTTAATGATGAGTGGGAACCTACTATAAAGATTAGAATTAAAGATCATGAGTGTTTTGCTTTGTGTGATTTGGGTGCTAGTGTTTCCACGATTCCGAAAACTTTATGTGATATTCTAGGTTTCCATGATCTTGATTATTGCTCTTTAAATTTGCACCTTGCGGATTCCACCATTAAAAAGCCAATGAGAAGAATCAATGATGTTCTCATTGTTGCAAATAGAAATTTGGTGTCCGTGGATTTTATCGTTCTTGATATAGATTGCAATCTTTCTTGCCCTATTATTCTTAGTAGACCTTTCCTTAGAACGATTGGTGCGATTATTGATATGAAGGAAGGGAATATTAGATTCCAATTTCCATTAAATAAAGGCATGGAACACTTTCCAAGAAATAAAGTCAAATTACCTACTTATGAATTTAGTGCCAAAGATGGCACTCGTTAGATCTATCTTCGCTTTTATGCCTAGCTAGGGGCGTTAAACGATAGCGCTAGTTCGGAGGCAACCCAATTTTCTATGTGTTTTTTTGTTTTTGTTCCTGTTTAGTACTAAGTCTTGCATCTACCTTCTGTTTAGATGTGTTTTTATTTTTTAATTAGTGTTTGTGCCAAGTAGAACCTATAGGATAGCCTATGATGATAGTTGATTTGATTCTGCTGAAAAACAGAAACTTTGCGCGCACGAATTTAGTTTTGTTAAATCACAGAAACGTGCTTTTGCATTGATTCTTTTTGCTTATGATCGATAGACAAATTTTCCAGGACTTCCTATTTTTGTAGGATTTTTAGAGTTCCATAAGTTTGCGTTAGTTACATATTGCTACAGACTGTTCTGTTTTTGACAGATTCTGTTTTTCGTGTGTTGTTTGCTTATTTCAATGCATCTATGGCTAGTAAAATAGTTTATAAACCATAGAGAAGTTGGATTACAGTAGGTTTAACACCAAAATAAATAAAGAATGAGTTCATTACAGTAACTTATGTGGTGGTTTTGTTTTCTTTCACTAACTGAGCTTATAAGATTTCCTATTGAGTTTTGTGCTGTGAAGTTTTCAAGTTTTGGGTAAAGCTTTTATGGACTATGAAATAAGGAGTGGCAAGAGCCTAAGCTTGGGGATGCCCAAGGCACCCAAGATATTCAATAATAGCCAAAAGCCTAAGCTTGGGGATGCCCCGGGAAGGCATCCCCTCTTTCGTCTTCGTTCATTGGTAACTTTACTTGGAGCTATATTTTTATTCACCACATGATATGTGTTTTGCTTGGAGCGTCGTGTATTATAATAGTCTTTGCTTTTTAGTTTACCACAATCATCTTTGCCGTACACACCTTTTGGGGGAAGCCTATTTGATTAGAATTTGCTAGAATACTCTATGTGCTTCACTTATATCTTTTGAGCTTGATAGTTTTTGCTCTAGTGCTTCACTTATATCTTTTAGAGCATGGTGGTGACTTAATTTTGAAGAAATTGCTAGTCTCTCATGCTTCACTTATATCTTTTTGAGAGTCTTTTAGAACAGCATGGTATTTGCTATGGTTATAAAATTGGTCCTAGAATGGTAGGCATCCAAGTTGGGTATAATAAAAACTATCATAGGAAGTGAATTGGATGCTATGATCAATTTGATACTTGATAATTGTTTTGAGATATGGAGGTAGTGATATTAAAGTCATGCTAGTTGGGTGATTATGAATTGAAAGAATGCTCGTGTTGAAGTTTGCAAGTCCCGTAGCATGCACGTATGGTTAAAGTTGTGTAACAAATTTGAAACATGAAGTGTACCTGGCTTGTGCATCCTTATGAGTGGCGGTCGGGGACGAGCGATGGCCTTTTCCTACCAATCTATCCCCCTAGGAGCATGCGCATAGTACTTGATTTTTGATGACTTCTAAATTTTTGCAATAAGTATATGAGTTCTTTTGACTAATGTTGAGTCCATGGATTATACGCACTTTTTCCTTTCTGCCATTGCTAGCCTCTTCGGTACCGTGCATTGCCCTTTCTCACCTTGAGAGTTGGTGCAAACTTCGCCGGTGCATCCAAACCCCGTGATACGATACGCTCTATCACACATAGACCTCCTTATATCTTCCTCAAAACAGCCACCATACCTACCTATTATGGCATTTCCATAGCCATTCCGAGATATATTGCCATGCAACTTTCCACTGTTCCGTTCATCATCATCATGACATACTTTACTTTTGTCATATAGCCACTGCATGATCATGTAGTTGACATCGTATTTGTGGCAAAGCCACCATGCATTATTTTTCATACATGTCACTCTTGATTCATTGCACCATCCCGGTACACCGCCGGAGGCATTCATATAGAGTCATATCTTGTTCTAGTTTCAAGTTGTAATTCATATGTTGTAATCAATAGAAGTGTGATGATCATCATTATTAGAGCATTGCCCAAAGAAAAATAAGAAGAAAGGCCAAAAGAAAAAAAGGAAGGCCCAAAAGAAAAAAAAGAAAAAAAATAGAAAGGGCAATGTTACTATCTCTTTTTCCACACTTGTGCTTCAAAGTAGCACCTTGTTCTTCATGTAGTGAGTCCCATATATTGTGCTTCAAAGTAGCACCATGTTTTTCATATAGTGAGTCTCATAAGTTGTCTTTTTCATACTAGTGGGAATTTTTCATTATAGAACTTGGCTTGTATATTCCTACGATGGGCTTCCTGAAATGCCCTAGGTCTTCGTGAGCAAGCAAGTTGGATGCACACCCACTAGTTTTATTTTGCTGAGCATTTATCCATAGCTCTAGTGCATCCGTTGCATGGCAATCCCTACTCCTCATGTTGACATCAATTGATGGGCATCTCCATAGCCTGTTGATTATCCTCGTCAATGTGAGACTTTCTCCTTTTTTGTCTTCTCCACACAATCCCCATCATCATATTCTATTCCACTCGTAGTGCTATATCCATGGCTCACGCTCATGTATTGCGTGAAGGTTGAAAAAGTTTGAGATTATTTAAGTATGAAACAATTGCTTGGCTTGTCATCGGGGGTATAGAAGTTGGGAACATCTTTGTGTGACAAAAATGAAGCATAGCCTAACTATATGATTTTGTAGGGATGAACTTTCTTTTGCCATGTTATTTTGAGAAGACATGATTACTTTGATTAGTATGCTTGAAGTGTTACTATTTCTTTTATCAATATGAACTTTTATTTTGAATCATTTGGATCTGAACATTCATGCCACAATAAAGAAAATTGCATTGAGAATTATGCTAGGTATCATTCCACATCAAAAATTCTCTTTTTATCATTTACCTACTCGAGGACGAGCAAGAATTAAGCTTGGGGATGCTTGATATGCCTCCAACGTATCTATAATTTTTGATTGTTCCATGCTATTATATTACCCCTTTTGGATGTTTATGGGCTTTATTTTACACATTTATATCATTTTTGGGACTAACCTACTAACTGGAGGCCCAGCCCATATTGCTGTTTTTTTTGCTTATTTTAGTATTTCGAAGAAAAGGAATATCAAACGGAGTCCAAACGGAATGAAACCTTCGGGAACGTGATTTTTTGGAACGAACGTGATCCAAAGGACTTGGAGTGCAAGTCAAGAAGCAGCCGAGGCTTCCACGAGATAGGAGGGTGCGCCCCCTGTCTCGTGGGCCCCTCGGGCGTCCACCGACGTACTTCTTCCTTCTATATAAGCCTACGTACCCTGAAAACATCCAGGGAGCCAAAAAACACAATTTCCACTGCCGTAACCTTCTGTATCCGCAATATCTCATCTTGGAGCCTTCGTCGGCACTCTGCCGGAGGGGGAATCGACCACGGAGGGCTTCTACATCAACACCCTTGCCCCTCCGATGAGTTGTGAGTAGTTTATCACAGTCCTACGGGTCCATAGTTATTAGCTAGATGGCTTCTTCTCTCTTTTTGGATCTCAATACAATGTTCTCCCCCTCTCTTGTGGAGATATATTCGATGTAAACTCTTTTTGCCGTGTGTTTGTCGAGATCCGATGAATTGTGGGTTTATGATCAAGTTTATCTATGAATAATATTTGAATCTTCTCTGAATTGTTTTATGTATGATTGAGTTATCTTTGCAAGTCTCTTCGAATTATCAATTTGGTTTGGCCTACTAGATTGATCTTTCTTGCCATGGGAGAAGTGCTTAGCTTTGGGTTCAATCTTGCGGTGTCCTTTCCCAGTGACAGCAGGGGAAGCAAGGCACATATTGTATTGTTGCCATCGAGGATAACAAGATGGGGTTTATATCATATTGCTTGAGTTTATCCCTCTACATCATGTCATCTTGCTTAATGCGTTACTCTATTCTTTATAAACTTAATACTCTAGATGCAGGAAGGAGTCGGTCGATGTGTGGAGTAATAGTAGTAGATGCAGGCAGGAGTCGGTCTACTTTTTGCGGACGTGATGCCTATATAGATGATCATGCCTAGATAATCTCATAATTATTCGCTTTTCTATCAATTTCTCGACAGTAATTTGTTCACCCACCGTAATACTTATGCTATCTTGAGAGAAGCCACTAGTGAAACCTATGGCCCCCGGGTCTATCTCTTATCATATTTGCTTCCAATCTACTTTTATTTGCATCTTTACTTTTTGCATCTATATTATAAAATACCAAAAATATATTTATCTTATCATACTATCTTTATTAGATCTCACTTACGCAAGTGGCCTTGAAGGGATTGACAACCCCTTTATTGCGTTGGTTGCGAGTTCTTTGTTTGTTTGTGTAGGTGCGTGGGACTTTTGAGGAGCCTCCTACTAGATTGATACCTTGGTTCTCAAAAACTGAGGGAAATACTTACGCTACTATTGCTGCATCACCCTTTCCTCTTCAAGGAAAACCAACGCAAGCTCAAGACGTAGCAACCCATCACAAAGCACCTCTTCCCGTGGCAAGGAAAATCAATCTAGTTGGCCAAACCAGACCTAAATTTCGGAGAAGAAATACGAGGCTATACAAATCATGCATAAAAGAGTTCAGCAAAGACTCAATTAATATTCATGGATTGAACTGATCATAAACCCACAATTCATCGGATCCCAACAAACACACCGCAAAAAAGAGTTAAATCAAATAGATCTCCAAGAACATCGAGGAGAACATTGTATTGAAGATCAAAAAGAGAGAAGAAGCCATCTAGGTACTAGGCACGGACCCATAGGTCTGTGGAAAACTACTCACGCATCATTGGAGGGGCAACAAGGATGATGAACAACACCTCCATGATCGTTGCCCCCTCTGGCAGAGTGCCGGAAAAGGCCTCTAGATTGGATATCATGGTTCTGGAATTTGCAATGGTAGAAAAGGTGTTTTCATCAACTCCCCTGGGGTTTCTAGAATTTTAGAGTATTTATAGAAGAAAAAGTTGGTTGAGAAGGTTCCCATGGGCTCCACTACCCACCAGGGTGCGCCTGGGCGCGCCCTGGTGCCTAGTGAGCCGCACGAGCCTCCTCCCCTTTGCTCTCCCTGGATGTCTTCTGGGTAGAAAAAAATCTCCAAAAAGTTTCGTGGCATTTGGACTTTGTTTGGTATTGATTTTCTGCAAAGTAAAAAACAAGCAAAAAACAGCAACTGGCACTCGGCACTATGTCAATATGTTAGTCCCCAAAAATGATGTAAAGTTGCTAGTGTCGGGGATATCTAGCGACATATGCCAGGGGGTGGCTTATCATGGATGGGGACAGGAGTACGTCGCCGGGCTCTAGAAGCGGATGTGAGCGAGATCTCGAACGCCTACGAGTCATACCCAGGTTCGGGGCTCTCCGAGGAGATAACACCCCTAGTCCTGCTCTGCCGGGTCTCCGCATGATGACTATCCTCAATAGAGTAGCTACAAGGTTGCTCCTTGAGCTGTTTCGGCTAGAGGAGGAAGAAGGGCAAGGCTAGCTCTATCTCCTCTATCTACGTATGTGTGAGTTGGCTGGGATTCTGAACCCTTTGCATGGTTGAGCCTGGGGGGTTTATATAGGCTACCCCCAGGGGTACAATGGTAATCCGGTCGGGTGTAGGACCCGACCGTTAGTGTCTCTGGCGTCCGTCTTCTTTGCCGGCTGCCGCGAAGTCGGCCGACATGTGGGCCCGCCGCCTTCGGGCCATGCTGACTGCTTTATACTATAGACCTGCCCTTGATGACAGAGGCTTTGTCGGGGGGCGCAAGGCTACAGTCCCGCCGCCTGGCGGGCGTTCACTGTAGCCACGCTCAATCTCATCAGATTAATGGGGCGCAGATTCCGAGGGGAGGGAAGGCCGCCTACTGGGAGTCGGCCATCCTTGAAGCCGCCTGCTATGGTTCGCCGTCTTCTAGTGGCTCGCGGACAGGTAGGGCCCACCGCCTGTGGGCCGCACCGACCGCCCATCGTGGGAGCATGGCCCCCTTTGTCATAGGTGATGTCACGGGCTGCGTGGCAATAGTGCCGCGCCTAGCGAGGGGTGTCTGCTTGGTACACCCGCACTATGGCACGTTCCGCCCTGGATTCGGGGGTGGCAGGTCGTACTGTAGCTGCGTTGGGGCAATTCATAGTAAGTGGGTGCAAACTTTGAGGAGGCGCAAGGCCGCCTGCTGGATGCCAGCTGCCCGGGGCCGCCTGTTGGGGGCTTGCTGTCTTCTGGTAGCCGGCCCGTTGGACTAGACGGCCCAAAGAGTCGGCCTTTCATCCGGAAGGTGTGAGGGGTGCAGCTAGCCTCGATGTCTTGAAATACTATAGGGTGCCGATGAGGCTACCCGTGGTCAATCCCTCCGACAGTAGTCCCCGATACTGGTGCGGCGCCGCGGCTGAAATCGAGGAGCCTCAGCAGCTTCCTACTCCGAGTGATCTGGTATCCTTGCTTCATCCGGCTTCGGGTGATGCTGTCTGCCAGGAGTCGGCCGAGACTAGGCCGGTCGTCTGGTGAATTTGAATCATCGCAGGAAACGTCGGGTAGCAGGCCGGTCAGGCAGCAGGCTTGCCGCCCGTTGCTCGCTTGCCACACATCACTAGCAGACCAGGCTGGTCTGCCAGCCCACGCGCATGGCGGGACGTCCCCGTAGGCCCGGGCCCACCACTACAGGGCTTCGGCACGCGCGCGAATCCGTTGCGGCCGAGGCAGACGGTTGCCCTTCTCGGGCGCATTAATTACACACCGTTAAGGCACAGAATACGCGGGGTCATGCGGGGTGTGGGCGCAGTTAATCTCACGTCCCCCCACGCCTCATCTCCTGGGCTCCGCCATCGCGGGCCTATAAGAAGGGGGAGGAGGGCGCGACAGAACGCACGCGCGCTCTCCCCCGCTCTCCATCTTCTTCTTCCTCTGCTCGCTGCTGCGTCACGCCATATTGCCGCACGCCGTCGGAGCGCCACAATAGCCTGCCTTTGTTCGACCTCCTCGCGTCGCCGCAGCCTTGTCATCGCACGACTTGGCTGCACCTCCACCGAGCCACCACTATCATGGCACACGGCGAGCGTCACGGCGACTGGGACGGCTCCAACGTCCATGAAGACCATCTTGAGTTCCTCCGCCAGACGCGGCGGCTTCCCCCGCGGCAAACGTGAAGGTGCGTGTTCCCCCGAGAGGGAGATCTCGCTGACGCTGGAGGACGGTGAGCGCGTCGTCTTTCGGTCGCACTTCCTCCGCGGCTTCGGCCTGCCGGTGAGTGGCTTTTTCCGCTCCTTTCTTGACTTCTATCAAATCCAACCCAACAATCTCACGCCGAACATGGTGGTGCTACTTGCTGCCTTCATCACCCTCTGCGAGGGGTATCTCAGCGTCCTGCCCATGCTTGAGCTGCGGGGGAACTCTTCTACCTCAAGCTCGACACCGCCGCCAAAGACGAGGCGGCTTAGTGCAGGGCCTGCGTCGCGGTGCGGCGCACTGGCTCCAGGGTTCGCTTCCCGGCTCTTGCCTTGCTGCTGTCGACAAAGCTCTGGCAGAATTCGTACTTCTAAGTCCAGAACATCCACACGACGCGGGACTACGTCAACCTGCCAGCTTACGCAGCCGGCCCTCCTATAGAGCCTCGCACCAACTGGCAGGAGACGGTGGTTTATTTCAGGGAGCCACGTAGTAGTAGCTCACGTAGTGATAGGCATGGGCGGATGGGCCGGCCACGTCATTGCAAAGTCCAAACCCAACATGGCGTGCCTTTGTGGGCTAGTGAAGTGTGCAATGGCAGGAGACGGTGGTTTAGTCCCACCTCGACTGGCCATGCAGAAGCGGACAAAGCACTTAGTGATATAAGAGATTGCTGAGTAGACAAGTTCTTGTAGCCATCACTAGGCAAATCATCATTTCGGTATAAACTGAATACCGAACCGAATTTATCGGTTAACCGAAATTTTGGTTAGTTGATATTTGGTCTGTATTTCGGTTTTTACTTTTGCTAACCGAATTCACAAAAAACCGAACAGCAAAAACCGAAATTTTGGTTTCTATCGAACGCCCAGGCCTAAGGCCGAGTACGAGACTCAGCGCTCGAACTGGCCCGGGAGGGAGAAGCTCCTATCGGACGGCTACGGCAAGGACATGATCAAAGGTAAATTGTATCTTCCTTTGTACGGCCGCCGACTGCTGCACGAGTCGGCTTCTGGCTTCTAAACTCTTTGCCCTCCTTTTTGGACAGAATTCTTTCCCGGTTAGTCCATCACCGTCAGCCAGGCCCTCGAGGCGCGGCGCGATCAGCGGAGGAGGACAGGTGCCCAGGTCCCCCGTGCCCCAGAACCATGTCGAGCAGCTTCTGGCCATCAAGACGCGCTTGGACCCAGCTTGCCGTCCGCTCTGCCGCCTGCAGCGCGCCGGGTTGCAGGTGCTGATTGCGCTCTGGCCGGTTGCCCAGGTCCCCCGCACCCCCAGTCGGACTGCCGACTGGCTGGAGGTGGCGGCCAAGCGGTTCGAAGCCTGGAAAGGCGTCGCATGCTGGGCGGGCACTTAGACAACTTTGTAGCTCATCAAGGCCTGGTATCCGGAGCTGGATCTGGCCTAGCTAGCCACCTTCCAGCAGGAGGTCGGACCCGAGCTGGCGGCAGTGCACGACGATCTGGTCAAGCGCGTGGCCGTCATCGCTGAGTACGGTGACACCACCATCTTCATCCCAGAGTTGCACGAAGATGGCGCTGAGGTGCCGCCCAGCTGGTTCGGGCTGGACCTGGAGCTGGGGGAGGACTTGGCGGAGGAGATCGCCTCCAGCGACGAGGGCGAGGAAGAAGAGGACAAGGAAGGAGAGGACTTCATGCCGGATGATGGAGCGACCAACCGGCCTTAGCCTGATTAGGCCTCGACCAGCGGGCCGTGGGGGAGGGGGGGGCGACTGCCGCCGAGACCCACCAGTCGGATGCTCCGCCAGCCGGTGCCTCTACCTCGGCCGACGTGTCCACTCCGCCTGCAGCGCACCTGACCTAGGCGGCCATTTATCTTTCCTGTTTTTCCTGTCTTGTAACTTTTGAACGAACAAGTTAAATGCGCAGTTCCACCAGCTGGGGGTGTAATTCGAACTCCGTTGAATGCTGTCCATGAGCCTTTAGTATGTAAATAACTTATTCTCGCACATGCTTGTGCTTTTGCCGGGTTCTGGCTTGGTGTTGCTGTTTGTTCTTTTTGGCTTTTTCCTTTGCTGCCTTCCTTTGGCAGCTGCCCTGCCAACCGGTCTACGGTCTGAGGCTGGGTCAGGGACTTGGCCATTTAGGATAGACAAGTACTTCGACCGTCTAGAACATAGCTAGTCAAGCAAGAAGCCGGCCGGCCGGCTGCTCAGCAGCCGGACAGGTGAGGCAAGGAGCCGGCTTGGCCTATGCTGATATTTTTCCTTAGTCATTTTCCGTGTGGACATTATTTCCTGCCTTTAGCTCTTTGCCACCCGGCGTGATGCATCTCTGTTGCCTATGATCTCGGCAAGTGGGGCGGTGTAGACAACCATGATGGAGTGTTCTTGGAAGTACTGCTTGAGCTTCTTGGCGGCAAAGTACACGTCGTAGCACATATTCTGGTAGTGGGGGTAGTTCTGCTTGGAGGCCGACAACACCTCACTCAGGTAGTAGATGAGCCTCTGGACCGGCTGTGCCTTGCGGTCTTCTGGGTGCTCGACCACGATCACGGTGCTAACCACCTGGCTGGTGGCGGCGATGTACAGGAGCATGGGCTCCTTAGCAGCCAGAGCAGCCAGGACAGGCGGCGTGGTCAGCATCTTCTTGAGCTGGAGAAAAGCCTTGTCTGCCTTGTCATTCCGCTCAAAACAGGTGGTCTTCTTCATTAGCTGATACATGGGGGAGCCTTCTCGCCCAGTCGACTGATGAACCGGGTGAGAGATGCCAAGCACCCGGTGAACTTCTGTACGTACCGCAGCCGGGTTGGTCTCTGCATCCGCTCAATGGCCTTGATCTTCACGGGGTTGCACTCGATGCCGCGTTCAGAGACAAGGAAACCAAGGAGCTGGCCAGCTGGGACTCGGAAGACACACTTCTCCGGGTTGAGCTTGATTTGAAAACGGCGCAAATTAGCAAAGGTCTCCTTGAGATCCTCCAGAAGGGTGCCATGCTTCTCCGTCTTCATCACAATATCGTCTACATAGACATGGGCATTTCTGCCGAGTTGCTTGAGGAGGCACTTCTGCATGCAACGCTGAAATGTGGGCCGACATTTCTCAAGCCGAATGTCATGGTCAAGTAGCAGACGGCTCCGAATGGTGTGATGAAGGCCGTCTTCAGCCGGTCGACCGGGTTCAGCTTAATCTGGTGGTAGTCGGAGTAAGCATCAAGGAAAGACAACAGCTCGCATCCGGCCGTGGAGTCAATCACTTGATCTATCTGTGGCAGAGCAAACGGATCTTTGGGGCAGGCTTTGTTCAGGCTAGTGTAGTCGATGCACATACGCTACTTGTTGTTCTTCTTCTTCAACACAAGGACTGGGTTAGCAAGCCAGTCCAGGTAGAACACTTGCATGATGAAGCCGGCTGCCAGAACCCGGGCGATCTCTTCACCAATGATTCTTCTCTTCTCTTCTGACAGGCGGCGGAGGGGTTGCTTGACTGGCTTTGCATCCGGCCTCACATGTAGCTTGTGCTCGGCAAAATCCATCAGAACACCCGGCATGTCCTTGGGAGACCATGCAAAGATATCCCAATTCTCACGGAGGAAATCGATGAGCTTGATTTCCTATTTGCTATCGAGGTTGGTCCCTATGATAGCATGCCTCTCCGGGTGCTCTGGATCCAAGGCAATCTTCTTGGTTTCTTTGGCCGGCTGGAAGGAGTCCTGAGCCTCCGTGTCCTTGGGGTCGGATGGTATGTCCGGCTGCTTGCTGGCCATGGCCACCACCCGGTCAAGGAGAGCTTCTCTTCGGCAATGACAAGGGACTCGGCCAGTCGACTGCTGACGGCGGCGCACGTGACTGACTTCTGGTAGTCACCAGCAATGGTGATGATGCCCTTGGGACCCAGCATCTTCATCTTGAGGTAGGCGTAGTGCGGCACTGCCATGAACTTGGCTAGCGCAAGCCGGTCCAAGAGCGCGTGGTAGGGGCTGTCCAGGTCAACCACCTCGAACTAGATTGGCTCGCAGCAGAAGTGATCTTTGTCTCCGAACTGGACATCTATCTTGATCTTCCCGATTGGGGAGCAGGAAAGTCCGGGTACAATGCCATGGAAGACAGTCCGACTGGGCTGGAGCTGTTTCTCATGGATACCCAACTTCTCCATGGTGTCGCGGTAGAGGATGTTGATGCTTCTACCGCCGTCTATCAGGATCCGGGAGAACGGCAGGCCCGCCTCTCCGTTGAGAAGGTTGAGTCCAGCACCATGGCATAAGCAACTGGTGATGGCATCACGGCCGCGTGGTCAGCGCGGCTCCAAGTGATGGGCTTCTCGGACTAGTGCATGAGTTGGGGGACCTCTGAAGCAACATCATTCACCTCGCGATGCTGCTGCCGTTGACTATGCTTCTTGTTGGCCATGCTGGTGAAGACAACGTATGCACCATGCTCATTGGGGAATTCTTGTTGGATTGCACCGACTGGTCGGACCGCTGGCTGCTAAGGAGGCGGAGCCGGTGGACCTATTGGCAGAGGCAGCAAGCCCTCACACTTGGCGATTCGGGTGAGCCAGTGGTGTTTCAGGGTGGTGTGCATGGTTGGACGGCTTCGCGTCACTGTGGAACTTGCAGGGAGCATCAAGGGTTTGCTCAAAAGAGAAAGCGGGTAACCAAGCAGGTTTGCCGCCCTTCTGACGCTTGGGCCCGGGTTGCCCCTCCGGCTGTTGGGCCTTGCGCTTGTTGTCGTTTGGCTGTTGGCGCCGGTTGGAGTCACCAGCCGGCGTTTGAGGAGCCAGAGGGAGCACCTTCCCGGAGGTGTCCACACGGAGCTCCGACTTCATGGAGGAGTCGGTCGTGGCGTACTTGTCTGCTATGATCAGCAACTCGTCTAGTGTAGCCGGCTCATTGCACGGAAGCTTGTGCTTGAGCCGGGTGCCCTCTCTTCACCCGGCGGTGAAGTACTCTATGGCCTGCACCTCGTGCACCCCTTCGCAGGAGTTGCATAGCTCGGCCCAGCGCGTTAAGTAGTCGCGGGTAGACTCAGTCAGGCCTTGGACGCACATGGAGAGCTGGCGAGGCTTGGGTGGCTGCTTGTAGGTGCTGGTGAAGTTGCGGATGAAGACATCGGTGAAGTCCAACTAGCTATTGATGCTGTAAGGCTTGAGGCTATTCAGCCATGTCCGGGCCGTACCCTGGAGCATGAGCGGAATGTTGATAACCCGCAAGTATACGGGATAGTTGTAGCCTCTTTCCATAAGTAAGAGTGTCGAACCCAACGAGGAGCTACAGGTAGAACACATACTCTCTCAAGTCCTATCGGCCACTGATACGACTCTATGCATGCTTGACGTTCGCTTTACCTAGAACAAGTATGAAACTAGAAGTACTTTGTAGGTGTGATAGGATAGGTTTGCAAGATAATAAAGAACACATAAATAAAAAGTAGGGGCTGTTTAGATAAAGATGCAATAAAGTAAATATAGTGAGCGTGGAAAAGTGGTGGTAGGAGTTGTGAAATTGTCCCTAAGCAATTGACTACGTTACTAGACCGGTAATCACTATTGCAATTCTATTTGAGGGAGAGGCATAAGCTAACATACTTTCTCTACTTGGATCATATGAACTTATGATTGGAACTCTAGCAAGCATCCGCAACTACTAAAGATTCATTAAGGTAAAACCCAACCATAGCATTAAAGTATCAAGTCCCCTTTATCCCATACGCAAACAACCTACTTACTCGGGTCTGTGCTTCTGTCACTCACGCCACCCACCATAAGCAAATCATAAACATATTGCAAACCCTACAGTGGGGATCCCTCACGCTTGCGCGACACGGAGGGCACCTTAGGACAGCACCAATAATAAAACATGCAACTCAAACCAATCATAGCAATTAATCAATCACCGATAGGATAAAGAAAATCTACTCAGACATCATAGGATGGCAACACATCATTGGAAAATAATATGAAGCATAAAGCACCATGTTCAAGTAGAGGGTACAGCGGGTTGAGGGAGAGTGGACCATTGTAGATAGAGGGGGGAAGGTGATGGAGATGTTGGTGAAGATGATGGAGGTGTTGGTGAAGATCGCGGTGATGATGATGGCCCCCGGCAGCGCTCCGGTGCCACCGGAAGCAAGGGGGAGAGAGGCCCCCTTCTTCTTCTTCTTCCTTGACCTCCTCCCTAGATGGGAGAAGGGTTTCCCCTCTGGTCCTTGGCTCCCATGGCGTGGGAGGGGCGAGAGCCCCTCCGAGATTGGATCTATCTCTCTGTTTCTGCGTTCTCAGATTCTGCCCCTTCACCGTTTCTTTTATATCCGGAGATACGTTACTCCAATTGGGGTGAATCTTTCGCCCAGATCTTTCTCATAAAATTTGCTTTCTTGCTGCAAAAGAAGAGCATCAACCGCCTTACAGGGGGCCCAGGAGAGTCCAGGGCGCGCCTGCCTCCCTGGGGCGCGCCCCGTATCTTCTGGCCCCCTTGGGCATCTTCTCGCGTTGATTTTACTTCCCAAAAATCATAAATATTCCAAAATAATTCTCCATCCGTTTTTATCCCGTTTGGACTCCGTTTAATATGGGTTTTCTGCGAAACAAAAAATATGCAACAGACAGGAACTGGCACTGGGCACTGGATCAATATGTTAGTCCCAAAAAATAGTATAAAAAGTTGCCAAAAGTATATGAAAGTTGAATAATATTGGCATGGAACAATCAAAAATTATAGATACGATGGAGATGTATCAGCATCCCCAAGCCTAATTCATGCTCGTTCTTGAGTAGGTAAATGATAAAAAAGATAATTTTTGATGTGGAATGCTACCTAGCATAATCTTGATCATATGTCTAATCATGGCATGAATATTAAGACACGAGTGATTCAAAGCAATAGTCTATCATTTGACATAAAAACAATAATACTTCGAGCGTACCAATAAAGCAATCATGTCTTTTCAAAACAACAAGGCCAAAGTAATCTTATCCCTACAAAATCATATAGTTTGGCCATGCTTCATTTTCGTCACACAAAATGCCCCCCATCATGCACAACCCTGATGACAAGCCGAGCTATTGGTTCATACTTTTTAACGCGCTTCAGCTTTTTCAACCCTCACGCAATACATGAGCGCAAGCCATGGATATAAAACTATAGGTGGAAAAGAATATAATGATGGAGGGGTTTATGTGGAGAAGACAAAAAGGAGAAAGTCTCACATCGACGCGGCTAATCAACGGGCTATGGAGATGCCCATCAATTGATGTCAACATGAGGAGTAGGGATTGCCATGCAACGGATGCACTAGAGCTATAAATGAATGCTCAACAAAATAAAACTAGTGGGTGTGCATCCAACTTGCTTGCTCACGAAGACCTAGGGCATTTGAGGAAGCCCATCATAGGAATACACAAGCCAAGTTCTATAATGAAAAATTCCCACTAGTATATGAAAATTACAACCTATGAGACTCACTATATGAAAAACATGGTGCTACTTTGAAGCACAAGATATGAGACTCACTACATGAAGAACATGGTGCTACTTTGAAGCACAAGTGTGGAAAAAAAGATAGTAACATTGCCCCCTTTTATTTATTTTCTTTTTTCTTTTTTTCTTTTTCTTTTCTTTTTCTTTTTTTTCTTTGGCCTTTTTTTTTTCTTTTTGGCCTTTCTTTTTTTCTTTTTGGGGACAATTCTCTAATAATGATGATCATCACACTTTTATTGATTACAACATATGAATTACAACTCGAAACTAGAACAAGATATGACTCTATATGAATGCCTCTGGTGGTGTACCGGGATGATGCAATGAATCAAGAGTGACATGTATGCAAAATTATGCATGGTGGCTTTGCCACAAATACGATGTCAACTACATGATCATGCAATGGCAATATGACAAAAGTAATGTATGTCATGATGATGATGAACGGAACGGTGGAAAGTTGCATGGCAATATATCTCGGAATGGCTATGGAAATGCCATAATAGGTAGGTATGGTGGCTGTTTTGAGGAAGATATAAGGAGGTTTATGTGTGATAGAGCGGATCATATCACGGGGTTTGGATGCACCGGCAAGTTTGCACCAACTCTCAAGGTGAGAAAGGGCAATGCACGGTGCCGAAGAGGCTAGCAATGATGGAAAGGTAAAAGTGCGTATAATCCATGGACCCACATAGTCATAAAGAACTCATATACTTATTGCAAAAGTTTATTAGCCCTTGAAGCAAAGTACTACTACGCATGCCCCTAGGGGGATAGATTGGTAGGAAAAGACCATCGCTCGTCCCCGACCGCCACTCATAAGGAAGACAATCAAAGAAACACCCCATGCTTCAAATTTGTCACACAACGGTTACCATACGTGCATGCTACGGGAATTGCAAACCTCAACACAAGTATCTCTACAATCCACAAACACCCACTAGCATGACTCTAATATCACCATCTTTATATCACAAAACTATTGCAAGGAATCAAACATATCATATTCAGCGATCTACAAGTTTATGTAGGATTTTATGACTAACCATGTGAATGATCAATTCCTGTCATCTCTCTAGACAGATTTAAGTGAAGCAAGAGAGTTTAATTCTTTCCACAAAATATATTCCCACGCTCTAACAAGTATAAGTGAAGCAAAAGAGCATTCTACAAATGGCGGTTTTCTATGTGAAGAGAAACAGGCAATCCAAACTTCAAATGATATAAGTGAAGCACATGAAGCATTCTATAAAGCCATACTCAAAAGATTTAAGTGAAGTGCAATGAGAATTCTATAAATCAACCAAGTACTGTCTCATACCAGCATGGTGCATAAAATAAAAGTAAAAACTAAATGCAAAAGATGCTCCAAGACTTGCACATATCGCATGAACGAAACGAATCCGAAAACATACCGATACTTGTTGAAGAAAGAGGGGATGCCTTCCGGGGCATCCCCAAGCTTAGACGCTTGAGTCTCCTTGAATATTTACTTGGGGTGCCTCGGGCATCCCCAAGCTTGAGCTCTTGCCTCTCTTCCTTTTCCTCATATCGAGACATCCTCGATTAGACACTTCATCCACACAAAACTTCAACAGAAAACTCGGTAAGATCCGTTAGTATAATGAAGCAAATAACCACTCTAAGTACTGTAGGAAACAAATTCATATTTTGTTTTTGCAATGTGTCTGCTGTAATATAAATTTTCCATTGCTTAATCCACTAATATAAATTGATAGATTCATCAAAACAAGCAAACTATGCATCAAAAACAGAATCTGTCAAAAACAGAACAGTCTGTAGAAATCTGAACAATCGCAATACTTCTGGTACGCCAAAAATTCTACCAAAATTAGGAAAAATAAAAAAGTTGTATAGCAAGACAGCGCAAAAAAGAATCAGAACCGTTTGACATTCCAGTTAAAAATGTAAAATCGCGCACTACAGCCAAAGTTTTTGTCCTGCACCGCGCAAACCAACAAGCATTGTAAACATCCTAAAGGCAAACCTTAGCACATTATTTTTATAATACAATGGAATTGTACAAGGGGATAATTATTTTTGATGAAACGTTTCTGTAATTAAGATTCACAAAGTTTCCGTGAGCATGAACAAAGTTCAAGGAGCTCTCCCACTTCAACAATGCTTGTCTCTCTCACTTTCACTTTCCTTTTTGAAAAGTTTTTGTGTTCCCCTCTTTATTTTTTGTTTTTAGACTATATAAAAGCACTCAACAGAAATAGATGACTCTCTAAAACTTCCGGGTTGTCTCCCTGGCAGCGCTTTCTTTAAAGCCATAAAGCTAGGCATATAGTGCTCAAGTAATGAATCCACCCGGATCCCAAGGTATATCAAAGCCAATTTTAATTAACAATGATTTGTAATTTAGTAGTGAGCACAAAGTAACATATATCATGCAACAACGAAGTCTGACTCTCTTCCTATGCATCGGCATGTCATAAAAGAACAATTCATGCACACATAATAAAGGCCAATGCATAGTATAAGCAGTTTCTTGCAATTTTATCGTATTGGAAACATAAAGAGGCGGAGATATAGTTCCTCTCTCATAACAATTGCAAGTAGGAGCAGCAAGCACATGCATATTACATTCATAAAAATCATCATGTGCAATGGTGAAAGGCAACCCATCAATATAATCCTTAATAAGCACAAACTTCTCCGATATAGTGTAGTTTGGAGAATTCAAAAAGATAATAGGACTATCATGCGTGGGTGCAATAGCAACAATTTCATGTTTAACATAAGGAACTATAACAAGTTCATCTCCATAAGCATAATTCATATTGGCATCTTGGCCACAAGCATAGCAAGCATCATCAAAAAGGGATATTTCAAGAGAATCAACGGGGTCATAACAATCATCATAGTAATCATCATAGCAATCATCATAGCAATCATCCTTCAGTAAGCACGAAGGGGAATTAAACAATGTATGAGTTGAAGAGTTACTCTCATTATAAGGTGGGCACGGGTGATCAATCCGCTCTTCCTCCTTTTGTTCTTCGCTCTCCTCATCATCTTTTTCATTCAATGAGCTCACAGTTTCATCAATTTCTTCTTCCATAGCTTCCTGCAAAATATTAGTCTCTTCTTGGACAACAGAGACTTTCTCAATAAATGCATTAATATAGTAATTGTATTCATAATTTTCATAGCAATATCTAAGTATAGCAAGATTTTCAGGCCTATAAACATCATCATCTAAAGCTTCATACTTTTCAAACAAATATTCAATTTCATAAGCAGCCTTAAAAGCAACAAATTCTTCTATTTGTTCCACATCATAGTAATCATATATACCATTAGCATAAGAAGCTAAGGTTTCATTATCATTAAATTTACATGAAAAGGGAAGGTGTGGAGTCTTCATCCTAGAGCAACAAGTAATATCATATCTCAAGCATAGTTGCCTAGCATACCACTTCAACATTTGAATTTGATCCCATAATAGTTTCCCTTTTTGTGTCAAGCGATAATCCCTAAAGTATTCACATTGATCCAACGTGTCTCCCTTTATAAAGTTGAGTTGGGTTTTCTCAGGTTTATCAAAGTAGTACAAAATATTTGTCACATGATGATCATCGAGGGTTTTAGGAGTTATCCCAGCTCCATGAGTAGCAAGTACACCTATTTTTTTGGTATTTCATGTTCCATATCCATAATTAAAGATAGAGAACAACTTAGAACAGCAAATTAAAATTACTTAGTGATAAAGCAAACAAGCACACATGAGAATATTCACCCCACGCTATGACTCCCCGTCAACGGCGCCAGAAAAAAGTCTTGATAACCCGCAAGTATACGGGATAGTTGTAGCCTCTTTCGATAAGTAAGAGTGTTGAACCCAACGAGGAGCTAAAGGTAGAACAAATACTCTCTGAAGTCCTATCGGCCACTGATACGACTCTACGCACGCTTGACGTTCGCTTTACCTAGAACAAGTATGAAACTAGAAGTACTTTGTAGGTGTGATAGGATAGGTTTGCAAGGTAATAAAGAACACGTAAATAAAAAGTAGGGGCTGTTTAGATAAAGATGCAATAAAGTAAATATAGCGAGCATGGAAAAGTGGTGGTAGGAGTTGTGAAATTGTCCCTAAGCAATTGACTACGTTACTAGACCGATAATCACTATTGCAATTCTATTTGAGGGAGAGGCATAAGCTAACATACTTTCTCTACTTGGATCATATGCACTTAATATTGGAACTCTAGCAAGCATCCGCAACTACTAAAGATTCATTAAGGTAAAACCCAACCATAGCATTAAAGTATCAAGTCCCCTTTATCCCATACACAAACAACCTACTTACTCGGGTCTGTGCTTCTGTCACTCACGCCACCCACCATAAGAAAATCATAAACATATTGCAAACCCTACAACGGGGATCCCTCACGCTTGTGCGACACAGAGGGCACAATAGGACAGCACCAATAATAAAACATGCAACTCAAACCAATCATAGCAATTCATCAATCACCGATAGGATAAAGAAAATCTACTCAGACATCATAGGATGGCAACACATCATTGGAAAATAATATGAAGCATAAAGCACCATGTTCAAGTAGAGGGTAGAGCGGGTTGCGGGAGAGTGGACCGCTGTAGATATAGGGGGGAAGGTGATGGAGATGTTGGTGAAGATGATGGAGGTGTTGGTGAAGATCGCGGTGATGATGATGGCCCCCGGCAGCGCTCCGGCGCCATCGGAAGCAAGGGGGAGAGAGGCCCCCTTCTTCTTCTTCTTCCTTGACCTCCTCGCTAGATGGGAGAAGGGTTTCCCCTATGGTCCTTGGCTCCCATGGTGTGGGAGGGGCGAGAGCCCCTCCGAGATTGGATCTATCTCTCTGTTTCTGCGTTCTCAGATTCTGCCCCTTCACCGTTTCTTTTATATCCGGAGATCCGTAACTCCGATTGGGGTGAATCTTTCACCCAGATCTTTCTCATAAAATTGGCTTTCTTGCGACAAAAGAAGAGCGTCAACTGCCTTATGGGGGGCTCAGGAGAGTCCAGGGCGCTCCCCCTATCTCCTGGCCCCCTCGGGCACCGTCTCGCGTTGATTTTACTTCCCAAAAATCATAAATATTCCAAAATAATTCTCCGTCTATTTTTATCCTGTTTGGACTCCGTTTGATATGGGTTTTCTGCGAAACAAAAAATATGCAATAGACAGGAACTGGCACCGGGCACTGGATCAATATGTTAGTCCAAAAAAAAGTATAAAAATTTGCCAAAAGTATATGAAAGTTGAATAATATTGGCATGGAACAATAAAAAATTATAGATACGTCAGAGACGTATCAAACGTACTTCACGGCAACACGCTTGTTGCCGTTTGCTATGCTGACGGCTGTGGAGTAGTCGATCAGCCAGTCCTCCGGCTTCACGGAGCCGTTGTACTTGGGAGTGTCTCGAGGGAGCGAGAACCCTTTGGGGAAGGGCTCATCGCGAATGCCGGGGCCAAAACAGGGCGGGCCGATTGCATCTTCTTCTTCTACCGTCAGGGTCCGAGCAAGCTGGTCGATCTGGTGGCGGGCGCCATTCTTTCCGACTCCTTCATGGGGGCCTAGCTGGCCTCCGAGAGTCGGATTCTCAACAGGCGGCGGGGAAGCGTGCCTCTCCCTGCGAGGGGGAAGCAGATGATCATCCCGCCGTTCTACTGCTCGTGGGCAGCCATCTTGGTCGTGTTCAATCGTGATGTGGGTGCGCCGAATGCGGCTAGCAGCCGGCTCTTGGTCTCGCCGACCACGAGTGCCACCTGTCAGGGACCGGGAGGTCGCCCCATGCTCGCGGCGTGGGGGATGGTCTTTGGCTTGCGCATCGGGTTCCACCACATGGCGACCGGCCTCCTGCTGTGCGGTAGCCGCATCGAGGAGCTGCTGAAGGCATGCCGTCATGAAGCGATGCTCGTCGCCCTCTAGGTGGTCCAATTTGTCTGCCGCCGCCTCGGCAATGCGCAAGTTCTGCATCGGGGTGGCGTAGACGAGGCGGTCGGCCCCGAGCATGCTGGCGATAGCCGCGCCATGCTGCCGAATCGTGCCCACTCGGCTAGGTTTGCCAGCAGTCAGCGTGCCGCACATGGCGTGGTCGATCTCGCGCTGGTAGGCTTCAGTGAGGCGCCTCATGGCTGCCAGCTTGTTGGCGCTATCGAGGAGCGAAACACGGAATGACTCCAGCGTCGCTCCATCCGCATCTGCTGCCACAGGCATGGAAAGACCCCGCATTGCCACCTGCAGCGGGTCCTGGCCAGCCCGTCAGAGGCTCTGCCGTGGCTGATGACCAGCACCTCCGTGATGGTGCTAGTGCTGGCGCTGCTGACCATAGGAGGGAATGGGTCATCGATGGTCACCATGTCGCCAGGGAAGGCATCAGTGGACGCCGCATCGGAGTCGATGAGCATCTCGACAGGTGGATCGGTGGAGCCAACAGACTCCGGGTCGGAGGCGTGCTCGTTGTTGATGCAGAGCTTGCCGAGGAGGTCGACGAGGGAGCTCTCGGAGCTGGCTGCTCCCGCACCGGGCGCGGGCTCATTGGAGAGGTGGATCTGCCGATGAGATCAGCAAGGCAGCTTGCGGTGCAAGCGGCGTCTGCACCGCGAAGCGCGTCGACGTAAACGCCATCGGGCGTGCCGGGCTGGCTGCGCTCGCCAGGAAGGAAAAGGGTTCCCATCCAGAACGTGTTTCCGGACAACGGTGCACTTAGCCCCACGGTGGGCGCCAAATGTCGGGGATATCTAGCGACATATGCTAGGGGGTGGCTTATCATGGATGGGGGCAGGAGTACGTCGCCAGGCTCTAGAAGCGAAAGTGAGTGAGATCTCGAATGCCTACGAGTCTTACCCAGGTTCGGGGCTCTCTGAGGAGATAACACCCCTAGTCCTGCTCTGCGGGGTCTCCGCATGATGACTATCGTCAATAGAGTAGCTACAAGGTTGCTCCTTGAGTTGTTTCGGCTAGAGGAGGAAGAAGGGCAAGGCTAGCTGTATCTCCTCTCTCTACGTATGTGTGAGTTGGCTAGGATTCTAAACCCTTTGCATGTGTGAGCCTGGGGGTTTATATAGGCCTACCCCCAGGGGTACAATGATAATCCGGCCTGGTGTAGGACCCGGCCGTCAGTGTCTCTGGCATCCGTCTTCTCCGCCGGCTGCTGGGGCCTGCCACTTGGTGGGTCCCACCGGCTACCGAGAAGTCGGCTGACAGGTGGGCCCTCCATCTTCGGGTCATGCCGACTACTTTATACTATAGCACTGCCCTTGATAACAGAGGCTTTGTCGGGGGAGCATGGCTATAGTCCCGTCGCCTGGCGGGCGTTCACTGTAGCCACACTCCATCTCATCAGATTAATGGGGCACAGATTCTGAGGGGAGTGAAGGCCGCCTGCTGGGAGTCGGCCGCCCTTGAAGCCGCCTGCTCTGGTTTGCCCTCTTCTAGTGGCTCGCGGACGGGTAGGGCCCACCGCCTGCTGGCCATACCGACCGCCCATCATGGGAGCATGGCTCCCTCTATCGTAGGTGATGTCACGGGCTGCGTGGCAACATTGTTGTGCCGAGCGAGGGGTGTCCGCTTGGTACACCCACACTATGGCCATGTTCCGCCCTAGATTCGGGGGTGACAGGTCGTACTGTAGCAGCGCTGGGGCAAATCACAATAAGTGGGTGCAGACTTTGAGGAGGCGCAGGGCCGCCTGCTGGATGCCAGCTGCCTGGGGCTGCCTTTTGGGCGCTTGCCATCTTCTGTCAACCGGCCCGTTGGACTAGACGGCCCAAAGGGTCGGCCTTTCATCCGGAAGGTGTGAGGGGCGCAGCTAGCCCCGATGTCTTGAAATACTATAGGGTGCCGATGAGGCTACCCATGGTCAATCCCTTCGACAACTAGTAAATGAATACAAAACATCCAAGATTGATACTATAATAGCATGGAACAATAAACAATTATGGATACGTTGGAGACATATAATTGATGAAGACGACAAAGTTGATCGAGATGGTCGTCATGACGATTGTTGCATGATACGTATCCAACATATCTATAATTTTTTATTGTTCCATGCTATTATATTACCTGTTTTGGATGTTTTATATGCATTAATATGCTATTTTATATTATTTTTGGGACTAACCTATTAACCCAGAACCCAGTGTCAGTTTCTATTTTTTCCTTGTTTTTGAGTGTCGCAGAAAAGGAATATCAAATGCAGTCCAAACGGAATTAAACTTTCGCGATGATTTTTCTTGGACCAGAAGACACCTACGAGACTTGGAGTCCAAGTCAAATGACCCTCGAGGAGATGGCAAGCAGGGGGCGCGCCCCAGGGGCGTGCCCCTAGGGCTTGTGGCCCCCTCGCAGACCTTCTGACCTCCCTCCTTGGCCTATAAATTCACATATATTCCAAAACCCCCAGAGAAAGCCACGAGAATATTTTTCCACTGCCACAGGTCTCTGACCTCGTGAGATCCCATCTGAAGGCCTTTTCCGGTGCTCTGTCTGTCGGTGTACTAGAGTAGGGGTACCCTAGTACCCCGAACTTGTGCACGGGCAGTCGCAGCACCCCGCGGCAAGGCTTGCCGGGTGACCGCCAAGATCCTCCGCGGCTACTTTGAAGACCATTCAAAGACAAAGTACTCAAACCAAGGCCCCGGCAAGAAGAGCTTGCCGGGAAGGCTAACCCAGGCCCCGGCAAGAGAAGCTGGCCGGGAAGAAGACAAGACCCCGGCAAGAGGAGCTTGCCGGGAAGGCCAACCAAGGCGCACCAAGGAACTTGCCGCGACGCGCCACGCGCTCCGGCAAGGCGACAAGGCCCCGGCAAGAGGAGCTTGCCGGGAAGACTGACCAAGGTACCTCGAAGCCCGGCGAGCGACAAGCTTCCGGGCCCGACAAGATAGCACCAGCGACGAGACGACGACCGCGGCAAGGAGCTTGCCGCGGGAAACCCCCACTTCGTGCCCGCGCTCCAGCACACCTGCCAACGTGTCGCTCTGGAACCCTCCCAAGCACACGTGGCAGGAGGCCGTGCAGCTAGGGGTGCGAGGTGGCAAGCAGGCGCTGACAAGATCACCATCGTGGCGAACGATGGCGCCCCTAACGGTCCTTCTCTGCACTGTTCGGGCGACTCAGACGGGCATTTAATGCCTTTGTCCCCTGCCGTCAGAGTTAGGTAGGGTGCACTGTACAGGCAACTATACCAACTACCTTGCTTTTTACGTTTTACCCTCCTCTGCGTTGCCACCTGTCGGTGACCCCTTTAGCGTATAAAAGGAGGCCCAAGCGCAACATAGAGGAGGTTCGGCTCATTCGAAGCATCAGAAACACTCTCACGCTCGGTTTGGCAGCGTCCATCGCTCCCGAGCAAGAACTCAATACACACAAACAAGCAGCAGTAGGGTTTTACGCATCCGTGCGGCCTGAAGCTGGGTAAATCGCCCGTGTGCTTCGCCTTGATCTGCTCTTCGTGCGATCTCCGCCCCCCCACCGAACCGAAAGGGGCCCGGTCCACCGGCCCCATAGGTGTTCGTGGGTCAGTCTCCCCCGACATCTTTGGCGCGCCAGGTAGGGGGCGTCGAGATTGTGAGAACCTGATCCGGCGTTCACACGAGCTAGATCTGCTCTCTCTTCATCAACATGCCACCGAAGAAGAAGACTTCAGCATCGGCCGCTCCGTCCACGTCACTTCCGCCACTGTTGGAGCAAACGGGTGGTGGAATGGACGCCGACGGAAGAATGGGCTTCGACGCGGAAGCTCATGATGCTGCCAGATCCAAGAACAAGGCTGCGCAAGCCTCGGCGTCTGTGGATGTTCCGGGCCACTCTCAGGAGGCGCAAGATCAACAGAGCCCTGGCGCTCGCAGCGCCATGCGCATGATAGACCAAGGCCAAGCTGGTGGATCTCGGGGCGCTCAAGACCAGCATGCACGCCAGCATGCTGGCACGAGCAGGGCACGGTCGCCTGGGCGGGATACTGCTCCTTCTAACGTAGTTAGAAGTTCGAGCACGTCCCGCTCCTCGCGCCGTCCGCCACTGCCACCTACCACTCCAGCAGAAGCTTTGGCGCGAGCTCAACTGCTCCTAGACTATCCTCCGACGGTGGACAAGACCGACGAATGGAGGGCCACTATCCAGAGCCTCATCGGCTTCGCCAACAGCGACACTGCGCGGCAACCAAACACCTCGCTGCCGCGACAGGACAGCCGGACGCGAGCTGATGGCAACAAGACCGGGGGAGGTGCGACTTCCATGCACTCTCCACTATGAAGGCCAAAATCGCCGACTCGCCAGGTCCACCCCGACAGCGGCTCCACCGCGTCGTCGGACCCATGAGCTCGTCGCGACCAGTGCCAAGTTCTCCATGAACGACAACAAGAAGACGCTCGAACCCGCATCGAGCGCCAAAGAGAAGCGCGACGTCAATCCGACAAGCGCGTTGGGCCCTCTATTGACATGCATGCGCCAGGGGAACCAGGCGATCTGCCGTACGCGGTAGGTTGCCCTGCGTTCACCCGTGAGCTGCGGCAAGTCCAGTGGCCCAGCACAAAGAACTTCAAGCCAGATGTACCGGAGAAGTACGATGGCAAGACGCATCCGTCAGAGTTCCTCAGCATCTACACCATTGCGGTGCAAGTTGCCGGGGGATGAGATGACAAGATCCTTGCCAACTACTTCCCGCTGGTGCTCAAGCCCAACGTCAGATCCTGGCTCATGCACTTGCCGGACAACTCCATATCTTCTTGGGCTGATCTGTGCCATCAGTTTGTCGGCGCCTTTACCGGCGGACACAAGCCTCATGGCCAGGAGAGTGACCTTCATTTGCTCGCCCAGAAGGAAGGAGAGCCCCTGCGCAAGTACATTCAGAGATTCAGCAGCATGCAGCACAACATCCCAGACGTCCACCCCGCCGCGGTGATCAGCGCCTTCCACCAGAATGTGCAAAACCGTAGGATGCGGGAGGAGATGGCGATGTGTAAGATCAGGGACGTCAGTGAGTTATATGCACTGGCCGATGAGTGCGCACGTGCTGAAGAAGGGAGGAGACTCCCCAGAGAAGATATAGGAGCAGGGGGATCTGACAGTGAAGATGCTGCCCCGGTGAGGAAAGGCCGGCGGCGGAACAACAGAAGGAAAAAGGGCAAGGAAGTGCTAGCTGTCGAGCAGACCGGCAACGGAGGTGGCGCCAAGGAAGCTAAAGCTGGTGGCTCCGACAAGGAGGCCCAGCCTGTGGCGGCCGCCGACAAGCAGGACAGCTCCGGCAAGAAGTATTGCAAGATTCACCGTACCAAGGGTCACGATCTCTAGAACTGCAAGAAAGTCGAGCAGCTTGTTGAGCAACAGAAAGCTGAATACGAGCGACGCGACAAGGAGAAGGCCCAGGAAGGTGCTGGCGGATCCGGCAAGAAACGTCCCGGCCGGGGAGGATGCCGCGGCAAGGCCAAGCAGCGGCAAGGAGACAGACCTCCTCGCGGCCGCGACAAGGATGAAGATGATGGCGATGATGAAGATATGGATGATGAGGACACTGATGAGCAGGAGTTCCAGAAAGCCACAGAGGTCCTATGCGTTGATGGTGGTGCTTCTCTGCACACCTCGCACCGTCAGCTCAAGCAGTGGGCGCAGGAAGTTAATGCAGCAGAACCACCCGTCGAGTCACGCAAGCCTCTGAAATGGTCCAGCACGCCTATCATCTTTGATATTGAGGACCACCCTGATCGCATAACCGCGGTCGGGTGCTTGCCGATGTTGGTTTCACCAACAATCCGCAACCTCAAGGTCACAAAGATGCTAGTTGACGGCGGGGCCGGCTTGAATCTGATCTCCTCCGCGGTGCTCCAGAAACTCCAAATCCCTGACAGCGAGCTCGAAGAGACCGGTACCTTCCAAGGAATCAGCCCGGGAAGGAGCAAGCCAAAGGGAAAGATCGCGTTGCCGATGACATTTGGCAGTGAGCTGAACTTCAGGACTGAGAGGATCACGTTTGATGTTGCCGACTTTCCATTACCTTACAATGGAATCCTTGGCCGTCCGGCACTCGCCAAGTTCATGGCAGCGTCTCACTATGCGTACAACGTATTGAAAATGCCAGGCCCAATAAGTGTCATCTCTGTCCCTGGCGACAAGAAGGATGCTCTTATCTGTGCCGACAAGATCTACCGGGAAGCAGCAGCCGCAGCGGAACGCAAGACACTTGCCGCTGAAGCTCCCGGAGAGAAGAAGAAGACCAAGTCTGGCAAGAGCTCTGATGCCCACTCCGGCAAGCGCACCTCTTCGGAGTGCTGCGCTACCGTCGAGGACGCACCATCGAGCTCCACCGGCAAGTGTAAGAAGGCAATGGCAGCTCCACCTGCGACTAAGAAAGTGTCCGCCAAGGAGGATGGCGCTGGTGGTACCTTCACCATTAGCGCCACTCTTGACCCCAAATAGGAAAGCGCGCTCGTTGCTTTCCTGCGGGCGAATGTCGACGTGTTTGCGTGGCGACCGTCTGATATCCCCGGTGTTCCCAGGAAAGTAATTGAGCACCACCTTGCCGTCTGCCCTCATGCGCGGCCCGTCAAGCAAAGAGTCAGGAAGCAGGCAGTGGAGCGCCAAGAATTCATAGCAGAAGAAATCAAGAAGTTGGAAGCAGCAGGCCTCGTCAGAGGAGTACTCCATCCCACGTGGTTGGCCAATCCAGTTGTTGTGCGCAAGGCTAACGGGAAATGGAGACTCTGTATTGACTTCACTGATGTCAATAAAGCTTGTCCCAAAGACCCATTTCCCTTGCCGCGTATTGACCAGATTGTTCACTCCACAGCCGGATGTGATTTGCTTTCGTTTCTTGATGCATACTCAGGGTACCATCAGATCTTCATGGCAGAAGAAGATGAAGAGAAAACCGCATTTATCACCCCATGTGGCACGTACTGCTTCGTATGGATGCCTTTCGGTTTGAAGAATACTGGATCAACATTCGCAAGGGTAGTCCACCATGCTTTTGAGCCGCAGATGCCCAGAAATGTGGAAGCCTACATGGATGACATAGTGGTCAGGAGCAAGGACAGGGCGACCCTAATTCAAGATTTAGACGAGACATTTGCAAATCTGCGCAAGATCAACCTCAAGCTCAACCCCGAGAAGTGCGTGTTTGGAGTCCCTTCCGGCAAGCTTCTCGGGTTCTTCGTGTCTCAGCGGGAATTGAAGCCAATCCCGACAAGATCAAGGCCATTGAGCAGATCGAAGCACCAAAGCGCGTCAAGGATGTACGAAGGCTTGCCGGTTGCGTGGCTGCTCTCAGCAGGTTTATCTCTAGATCTGCTGAACGCGCCCTGCCATTTTTCAAAATTTTGAAGAAGACAGGTCCAATGAAATGGACTCCGGAGGCGGAGGCTGCGCTGCAGGACTTGAAAAGGTACCTGTCCTCCACTCCAATACTTGTCGCACCTAAGCCACAAGAGAAGTTGCTGCTATATCTGGCAGCAACCAATCAAGTGGTTAGTGCTGCGTTAGTAGCGGAGAGGGAGGCGGACGATGAGCTAGCAACCGCGACAAGTGAGTCCAGCGACAAGCAGGGGGCTTCTCCGACAAGCTCTGGCCCCGACAAAGTTGAGTCTGCGCAGGCATGCAAGGAGGTGCAGAGGAGAATGGTGCAGCGCCCAGTTTACTTTGTCAGTTCCCTTCTGCAAGGGGCTAGATCAAGGTACTCTGGTGTGCAGAAGCTGCTTTTCGGCCTCCTCATGGCCTCGAGAAAGATGCGCCATTACTTCCAAGCACATGAGATCACAGTCGTCACTCGCTTTCTGCTGAAAAGGATACTGCAAAATCCAGAAGCAACAGGCAGGGTTGTCGAGTGGGCGCTGGAACTATCAAGCTTTGGCCTCAAGTTTGAGAGCACCTCAACTATCCAAAGCAGAGCATTGGCAGAGTTCATAGCAGAGTGGACGCCAACCCTAGATGAAGAAGTTCTAGAGACAAGCATCCCCGTCAAAGAAGCAAGCAAAGAGTGGCTGATGTACTTTGATGGCGCCTTCTCGCTGCAAGGCGCCGGTGCAGGCGTGCTGCTTATCGCACCCACCGGAGAGCACCTTAAGTACATAGTCCAGATGCACTTTCCCAAGGAGCAAGCAACCAACAATACTGCAGAGTATGAGGGATTGCTTACCGGTCTGAGGATCGCGGCAGACCTTGGGATCAAGAAGCTCATTGTCAGGGGTGACTCACAGTTGGTCGTCCGCCAAGTAAACAAAAACTACCAGAGTCCGTTGATGGAAGCATATGTAGATGAAGTGAGGAAACTAGAAGAGCACTATGACGGCCTACAGATGGAACATATCCCAAGAGCTCAGAATGATATTGCTGATGGCTTGTCAAAGTGCGCCGCACTGAAGTTACCTGTGGAACCAGGGATCTTTGTGCTTAAGTTGACCAACCATCCATAACACCGTCAACTGGGCAGAGCAAGAAAAGGAAGTTGATTCATGGTGAGTGCCTGCCGGTAGAGCTTCCCGAAGCCGCCGCCAAGAAGGTCCCTAGAATCAACGCCGAAGGCGCTGAGGGGCAGTCTGCTCCGGCAAGCCTCATGGTTTGTTCTGTTAAAGCAGATGCTCCCGACAAGTTTTGCTCCGGCAAGCTTGTCGGGGAACGTCGAGCTGTGGCAGAGATGCAGCTCCTCGCCGTAGAAGCGGACGTTCCCGCAGCAGCTGAGAACAGCACCGCGAACGCTGAGGAGCAAGATGCTCCGGCAAGCCCTAGGGCTTGTTCCGTTGAAGCAGAAGCTCTCGACAGGTTCTGCCCCGGCAAGCTTGTCGGGGAACGTCAAGCTCCGGCAGAGCCGCAGGTTCTTGCCGTAGAAGCGGATGTTCCCGCAGCGGCAGATTTGCCTTTAGTCCTTGTTGTCGAGCCACAAGCTCCAACATGGGCGCAGCAGATTGTCCGTTTCCTTCAGACAGGAGAGCTTCCCGAAGAGCAAGAAGAAGCGGAAAGAGTAGCCCGACAGTCAAGTATGTACCAGTTTGTTGACAAGACACTGTACAGAAGAAGACTCAATGGTGTGAAATTGAAGTGTATTCACCGGGAAGACGGACAAAAGCTGTTGGCAGAGATACACGGAGGCATATGTGGCCACCACATTGGCGCAAGAGCACTTGTCGGCAAAGCGTTCTGGCAAGGCTTCTTTTGGCCGACAGCCCTCCAGGATGCAACTGCACAAGTAACCAAGTGTGAAGTGTGCCAGCTCCATTCCAAACAGATACACTAGCCAGCTCAAGCTCTCCAGACGATCCCTTTATCCTGGCCATTTTCGGTCTGGGGGCTCGATATCCTCGGCCCTTTCCCCCGAGCTGTCGGGGCCTTTGAGTACTTGTACGTCGCAATCGACAAGTTCACAAAGTGGCCGAAAGTGGAACCAGTGAGGAAGGTGACCGCACAGTCAGCCGTCAAGTTCTTCAGGTCGATTGTTTGCCGCTTCGGGATCCCCAACAGGATAATCACCGACAACGGCACACAATTTACAAGCCGCACCTTCATGCAGTACGTCCAAGACCTTGGCGCCAAGGTCTGCTTTGCTTCTGTTGCTCATCTGAGAAGCAACGGTCAAGCAGAGAGGGCAAATGCTGAAGTGCTGCGCGGGCTCAAGACCAGAACTTTCGACAGGCTGCACAAGTGCGGAAGGAACTGGATCGAGGAGCTGCCGGTGGTTCTTTGGTCGATCAGAACGACGCCAAATCGAGCCACTGGCCAGACACCCTTTGCTCTAGTCTATGGAGCAGAGGCAGTTCTCCCCACGGAACTCGTATACGGGTCACCTCGAGTGCTCGCTTATGATGAGCTCGAGCAAGAGCAGCTGCGGCAAGATGACGCGCTGCTCCTTGAGGAAGATCGTCTCCAGGCTGCTGTGCGAGCTGCTCGCTACCAGCAAGCTCTGCGCCGCTACCATAGCCGCAGAGTCAATGCCAGGAGTCTCGAGGAAGGCGACCTTGTTCTTCGGCGCGTTGAGTCGGCCAAGAATTCCAACAAGTTGACGCCAAAGTGGGAAGGCCCTTACCGGGTGAAGCGAGTCACGAGGCCTGGCGCTGTCCGCCTTGAGACCGAAGATGGCGTACCAGTGAGCAACTCCTGGAACATCGAGCATCTTCATAAGTTTTACCCGTAAGGCGCGGTTGTCGGACCCTGTCCGGCAACCACCTTTCTGTACAAGTCTTGCCGCTGTTGCATGTAATCCTTTGTACAGAGCCAGGCGCAGACCCTGAGCACCAGTAAATGAAGCGCTGACACCCCAGGGTTAGAGCATGCATGCTAGGTCGAGTCTCGTCCTTGGTTAGGGTTGATAGTGCCTAACAGCGGCTAACCCCTAGCTTAGAGGTCGGGTGTCCGTCCTTTTGCTTCTCTTTCGTTCGCATGGCTCGCATATCCTGGCCAGACTGCTTGAGGGCAAAAAGGAGAAGAAGGGCGCGCCGGCACCTGTGCCCCGGCAAGCCAGTAGTGCTGGGGGCTGCGACTGCCAAGATTCGTCCACGGCAAACCAGAGTTGCCGGGGGCTTCCATATCAGATAAGTCTTTCATCCCTCATCATGCATCCTCTTATGGACTGGGGAATGCGAAACCGCGTTTCTTCCCGAAAACTGCCGTGCTCCCTCAACTCTAGGCCCTGGGGCTCGTTCCCGGGGCCAAGTTTGGTCGTAGTCGCAGCAGCAAAGGGATGAAACGAGGAGACCGCACCCACCTCGTTCCCGCCTCCGTCAAAGGCGTGAGAAAGGTCGAGCGACGTGGGAAGGCGGCAGGGCTTGTTGCCGGAAGATGAAATGTCTGTCCGAAGGATACCAAGGATTTGCTCCTTGGCGTGGGTTCAACCCGCGAGACAAGTAACCCAGCAAGCATCCCCTTTTCATTAAAAAACATCCCACTCAGGTACAGTCCATAGAGGATGAAAAACATGAAAGAGAGGATTACAAGTTTTAGATGCAGCTAAGGCCCAAAGGCTTACAAATTAAAAAGATAAGATGCCCGTAATCCCTTTCCTGTTCCTCTCTTCAGGAGGCAGGTCAAGGAGGCGAAAAGGGCAAAAGGAGTGCCTAGGCGAACTACGGGTGCCAGAAGACACCAAGAGAACATCCCGGGGGCCGTCCGAAGGCTGGACGACGATGGCGGCGCCGAAAGCGGGGCTCGAAGACGGGGCGGCAGGGCGTCAGCATGCTGTCGAGGGCACCACGCCCTCGTACTCCGACCTGACGGCCTTGTCGCCAGCCCTCTTCCCCTTCCGCAGCCTCCCTACGCCAGCTGCCCAAGGAGACGACCCCGGGGAGTTCAAGGCGCCAGCGACACGGATGATGGGGCCGCCGGTGCCGCGTGAAGCGGCGCCCGACGCCTAGTCGGACCCGCCATCCCGCCGCCCACTACCCTCATCGTCGTTGTCGCTCTCCTCCTCGTCACTCTCGCTCGAGGAGGAGTCTTCGCTGTCGGAGGAGCTGTCCACGCAGCACTTCGCCCGAGTGCCGAAGCACCCGAAGACCTTGACGGAGAGGAGATCGCCCTCCATCAACTTGAAATGGAGGGTAAACCCCTCCATCAGGCTGTGGATACGGGCGAACGTCTTCCACCCTCGATCAAGATACATCACATTAGGGGCTGGGAATACAACGCGGACTCGTGTGCCGCTGATCCCACAGCCCCTCATGTGCAGTCTCAGTGTCTCGGGCGGGTCCAACTCCATCGCCCTCGCAAACGGAGTTGGAAGCCGGAGGCGACGACGAGGCGCCCGGCGCAGCCTGATGAAGAACTCGCAAGGGTCGTCCCCTATATGGACCGCCGCGGGGGGAGGAACCGCCGGCGGGGGCGAAGCTGGTGCGCGCCCCCTGTCCACGAGGGTGGGGGGCGCGCCCCCCTGTCTCGTGGGCCCCCTGATGCTCCACCGACCTCAACTCCAACTCCATATATTCCGTTTCGCAGAGAAAAAAATCAGAGAGAAAGTTTCATCGCATTTTACGACACGGAGCCGCCGCCAAGCCCTAATCTCTCTCAGGAGGGCTGATCTGGAGTCCGTTCGGGGCTCCGGAGAGGGGGATTTGTCACCGTCGTCATCATCAACCATCTTCCATCACCAATTTCATGATGCTCACTGCCGTGAGTGAGTAATTCCATTGTAGGCTTGCTGGACGGTGATGGGTTGGATGAGATTTACCTTGTAATCAAGTTAGTTTTGTTAGGGTTTGATCCCTAGTATCCACTATGTTCTGAGATTGATGTTGCTATGACTTTGCTATGCTTAATGCTTGTCACTAGGGCCCGAGTGCCATGATTTCAGATCTGAACCTATTATGTTTTCATGAATATATGTGAGTTCTTATCCTGCAAGTCTATAGTCACCTATTATGTGTTATGATCCGACAACCCCGAAGTGACAATAATCGGGATACTTCTCGGTGATGACCATAGTTTGAGGAGTTCATGTATTCACTATGTGCTAATGCTTTGTTCCGGCTCTCTATTAAAAGGAGGCCTTAATATCCCTTAGTTTCCACTAGGACCCCGCTGCCACGGGAGGGTAGGACAAAAGATGTCATGCAAGTTCTTTTCCACAAGCACGTATGACTATATTCGGAATACATGCCTACATTACATTGATGAACTGGAGCTAGTCCTGTGTCACCCTATGTTATAGCTATTACATGAGGAATCGCATCCGACATAATTATCCATCAGTGATCCAGTGCCTACGAGCTTTTCACATATTGTGCTTCGCTTATTTACTTTCCCGTTGCTACTGTTACAACTACTACAAAACTGCTATCTTTACTTTTGCCACTGTTAGCATTAGTATCATACTACTTTGCTACTAAATACTTTGTTGCAGATACTAAGTTATCCAGGTGTGGTTGAATTGACAGCTCAACTGCTAATACTTAAGAATATTCTTTGACTCCCCTTGTGTCGAATCAATAAATTTGGGTTGAATACTCTACCCTCGAAAGCTGTTGCGATCCCCTACACTTGTGGGTTATCAGGACTAATTTCTAGCGCCGTTGCCGGGGAGACAGAGCTCTATTCTTTGAGTCACTTGGGATTTATATCTGTTGATCACTATGAGGAACTTGAAAGACGAAAGAACTAAGATTTTTCCCTGAACTACGAGGGGAGGTAAGGAACTGCCATCTAGCTCTGCACTAGATTCTCCTTCTGTTTTGAGTAAGCTTGCGCCACCTAAACCTACTACTACTATGAATTCTGATATGTCGCATGTTATTGATGATGCCACTTCTGCTATGCATGATACTTATGATGAAACTACTTCTGTGCGTGATACTACTTTGCCATTAGGTGAATTTCTTGATGAACAACTTGCTAGGGTTAGAGAGAATGAAATTATTGAAGATGCTATTATTGATGATAGTGATGATGAAAGTTCTCCCCCTGATTACGAATTACCTGTTGTTCTTGAGGGTTATGTTATGGATGAGGAAGCTGCTAGAGCTATTTTTGCTTGCAAAGATAGATATGATCTTAAGAAGTTATTAGCTAAATGGAAGCAGCAATCTCTTAATGCTAGAATGAAACCGGACCCCGCTTTTGCTACTTCACCTATTTGTGTTACTGATAAGGATTATGAATTCTCTGTTGATCCTGAAATAATTACTTTGGTTGAACCTGATCCTTTTTATGGCCTTGAATCTGAAACTGTTGTGGCTCATCTTACCAAGTTAAATGATATAGCCACCCTGTTTACTAATGATGAGAAGTCTCGCTATTATTATATCGTTAAGATATTTCCGTTCTCATTAAAGGGTGATGCTAAGACTTGGTTTAATTCTCTTGATCCTGGTTGTGTGTGTAGTCCCCAGGATATGATTTATTACTTCTCTACTAAATATTTCCCTGCTCATAAGAAACAAGATGCCTTGCGGGGAATATATAATTTTGTGCAAATCAAAGAAGAGATTATCCCACAAGCTTGGGGGAGGCTTCTCCGATTACTTAATGCTTTGCCTGATCATCCTCTGAAGAAAAATGAAATACTTGATATCTTTTATAATGGACTAACCGATGCTTCCAAGAACTACTTGGATAGTTGTGTTGGTTGTGTTTTCAGGGAAAGAACAGTCGACCAAGCTGAATTACTATTGAATAATATGTTGACTAATGAAAATAATTGGACTCTTCCTGAGCCAATTCCCAAGGCAATTCCTGAGCCAATTGAGCCAACCTCTTGAGCCTATACCTAAACCAACTCTGAATAAGAGAGGTGTTCTATTTCTCAGTCCTGAAGATATGCAAGAGGCAAAGAAATCAATGAAAGAAAAAGGTATTAAAGCTGAAGATGTTAAGAATTTACCACCTATTGAAGAAATACATGGTCTTAATATACCGCCTGTTGAAGAACTACATTGTCTTGATAACCCAACACAGGTAGTAATTCTCTCTATAGATATGAAAAAGTTGAAATTCCCTCTACTAAATTTCATAGCCCATGCTTAGATGAATTTTATGACTTTATGGCTAGACAAGAGAGTTTTAATGCTTATGTTGGTAGATAATTAAAGAATAATGCTTTCGAGATAGGACACTTGAGTGATTATATGGATAGAGTTAAAGGTGAACTTAAACTCATTAGCAAATATGCTTCTATGGTTACCACTCAAGATGAGCAAGTACTTAAAGCTCAAAGTGATTTGCTTGATGAATTAAATAATAAACATGACTTTGCTGTTAGAGTGGCTACTAGAATGGGTAGAATGACTCAGGAACCTTTGTATCCTGAAGGCCACCCTAAGAGAATCGAGCAGGATTCTCAGAGACATAATTTAGAGGCACCTAGTTCTTCCAAAAAGAAGAAAAAGAAAAACGATAGGACTATGCATGCTTCTAGTGAACCTGTTTTAGACACACCTAAGAATCCCAATGATATTTCTATTTCTGATGCTGAAACACAATCAGGTGATGAACATGAACCTAGTGATAATGTTAATGGTAATGTTCATGTTGATGCTCAACCTAGCAATAATAATGAAGTAGAGGTTGAACCTGCTGTTGATCTTGATAACCCACAATCAAAGAATCAACACTATGATAAAAGAGACTTTGTTGCTAGGAAGCACGGTAGAGAGAGAGAACCATGAGTTCAGAAACCCATGCCGTTTCCTCCTAAACCATCCAAAACAAAGGATGATGAGGATTATGAGCGCTTTGCTGAAATGATTAGACCTATCTTCTTACGTATGCGCTTAACTGGTATGCTTAAGTTAAATCCTTATGCTAAGTATATGAAGGATATCATTACAAATAAAAGAAAGATACCAGAAGCTAAAATTTCCACCATGCTTGCTAATTACACTTTTGAAGGTGGAATGCCAAAGAAACTTGGAGATCCAGGGGTACCAACCATACCATGCTCCATTAAAAGAAACTACGTTAAAACTACTTTATGTGATCTTGGAGCCAGTGTTAGTGTTATGCCTCTCTCTTTATATCGTAGACTTGAATTGAATAAGTTCACACCTACTGAAATATCTTTGCAAATGGCTGATAAATCAACTGCTATACCTGTTGGTATTTGTGAGGATGTGCCTGTTGTGGTTGCAAATGTCACTTTCTTAACGTACTTTGTTATTCTTGATATTCCTGAGGACGATAGTATGTCGATTATCCTTGATAGACCCTCTTTGAATACTGCAGGGGCTGTTATTGATTGCAACAAAGGCAATGTCACTTTTCATGTTAATGGTAATGAGCATACGGTACACTTTCCGAGGAAACAATCTCAAGTTCATAGCATTAATTCTATTGAAAAAGTTCCAACTATCATTATTGGAGGTTTTGAATTTCCTTTTCCTACTATCAAGAAAAAGTATGATATTCTTATTGTTGGGGATGTTCATATCCCCGTTGAGGTAACTTAGTGTTATTCGAAATTTCTCCGGTTCCGTGCTATTCGGAATGAGTTTGTTTACAAGACTTGATCAACCTTGTTAGTGGATTCATTTTGATGATCATGAGATGGATGAAACTAGAAAGGCACGACCTTCTGTACCCTATTTTTACTTTCTGTTATTTAGAATAAATAAAGCAAAAATAGTATTATCTGTCTGTTTCCTGAATTATCCGTGGAATAAAAAAATATCCCGAAAATAAAAGTGCTCCAAATGCCCTGCAAATTTAGTATGATTTTTTATGGAATATTTGAGGATTTTAGGCACTGAAAACACTGCAGGGGGGGCAAGCACCTGGCCACGAGGGTGGAGGGCGCGCCCACACCCCCTGGGCGCGCCCCCTGTCTCATGGGCCCACGGTGGCCCTCCTGCACTTATTCCTGCACCCACACACTCCATCTTCTTCCCAAAAAATCCCCATCCAGCTCAAGCACAAGTTCTAGCTCATTTTGCTGTGATTTTCGATCTCCTTGCTCAAAGCTCCTTCACAAAACTGCTTTGGGAGATTGTTGCTTGGTATGTGACTCCTCCATTGGCCCAATTAGTTTTTGTTCTAGTGCTTTATTCATTGCAAATTTTTGCTGCATAGGTGACCATGTTCTTGAGCTTGCATGTCTAATTTATGAGGTCCCAAGTAATTCTAATGCATGATATAGGCTCTAGGCACTTGTAGGAGTAGTTGCTACCAATCTTGTTTAGTTTTATTCACTTCTATTTTGAAGTTACTAAAAGTTTCAGAAATTTTCAGAAAATGTTAAGGAGATTTCTGAGGGGCTCTTCTAGCCAAGGCTCCCAGGAAAAACAAGCGAAAGAGAAGGAAAAGGCCAAGTATAATCTTCCTCGCGTAGCGGAAGTACGTCCGTGTGAATGGCCCTGTGACAATTTCTTGAGAGAAGCCGGGATTTATGAAGACTTTTATTCTTTGATTGAAAATGCAGCCCTCACTGACTTCCTCCACGACCAGATCGATCAGTATCTCTTACTCACCAATACTTTCGTGCAAAACTTTTATTACTATCCTAAGAATTCACCTCCTTCAGTATCATTTCATTTATATGATGAATTCAATGAAATGTCTTTACGTAATTTTTGCACGGTATGTAGAATACCCTTTGAGGGCAGATTAGATGAACCACATCATAAAGATGTGGATGGTTTTGTTAACACCATTACTGTAGGGATCCAAAGAAGGGTTCCGATGCGAGAATCTCTAGCATACACTTTCCCGTTTTATGCTACTTTGCCTTATTTGCTAGTCAATGCTTAATTGGTCGTGGAAATAGTGGAAACTTCATCCTGATATTATTATTCTGTTCCATGCCTTGTTTGGTGATAATAGTTTTAGTATGGGTGTCGCTATTGCTAAACGGCTAACCTGAACCGTACAAAAGGCCCCATCTTTGGAGGTATCTATGCTGCACGTCTTGCTAAACATTTTGAGATACCTATTAGGCATGAGGAGAAAGAGGAGACAATATTGCCTCCTTACCTTTTAGATTACAGGAGCATGGTAGCACATGAGTTTATTGTTCACAATGATGATACGATGCTCCTGTATAACTTGAGATATAAGAAACACAATGAGACTATTATCCTGCCTGCACCTCTATTGTTTGATTTGACTGCAGTTAATTATCTTGTCTCGCAGGAAGCGGTGTATGCTCATCGAGGACAGGCATCCACTCCAGAACCTGAGCTGGAACCTCCACTGGACCCTTATCGTCCATCATCTTATTAGTGGGATCCGGAGGAGATCGCTAGTCAGTGGTATCCTGATTACACCCCTTAGTACACCGAGGAGAGTAGCCATGGTCCTTGGCAATAGACCAACTTAGGCCAAAAGCCTAATCTTGGGGAAGTACGTATTTCTCACCGACTTTACATTCATGTTCACACATTATTCTAGTTGTCGGTGCTCATACTCTTTCTTTGTATTATCCATGCTAGTTTAATTTATTTTTCTAGCTTTCTTCTTGTGTGTTTGATAAACCTTAAGAAAAACCAAAAAAAATAGTTAGTTTAATTACCATGCTTGTAGTAGAAATTAAAATGAAAACCCAAAAAGATTTCTCGTTCTTCTTCTTGCTTGTTGGGAGCTTTATCGTGTAAATAGTTTTATTTCTTTTCTTTCCTTTGGGGGTCGAGAGTAGAAGACCATATTGAAAATGTTTAGTGGCTCTCATATGCATGATTGTTTATTTAATTTAGAGTCCATATTGCTTTGTCTTCTCTCTTGAGTTGAATGCTTGCAGATTCCAGCTTAGTCCAATGCCCGTGCACTATTGTTATTATACACACCGTTCGGTCGTGCAAGTGAAAGGCAATAATGATGATATATGATGGACTGATTGAGATGAGAAAAGCTGGTATGAACTCGACCTCTCTTGTCTTTGTAAATATGATGAGTTCATCGTTCCTGATTCAGCTTATTATGAAGTAAACATATTTGCAATGCCATTTAGAGATTATAGTTGCTTTTGCCATGCATAATTAGCTATAAGTTATGATGGTTTACCTTGCGTGCCAACATGCTATTAAAATGATTATGATGTGGTATGATGGGATGGTATCCTCCTTTGAATGAATTGAGTGACTCGACTCGGCACATGTTCACGCATGTAGTTGAAACAAATCAACATAGCCTTTACGATATATATGTTCATGGTGGATTATATCCTACTCATGCTTGTACTCGGTGTAAATTAATTTTAATGCATGTTCATGACTGTTGTCGCTCTCTTAGTTGGTCGCTTCCCAGTCTTTTGCTAGCCTTCACCTGTACTAAGTCGGAATACTGCTTGTGCATCCAAACTCCATGAACCCCAAAGTTGTTCCATATGAGTCCACCATACCTTCCTATATGCGGTATCTACCTGCCGTTCCAAGTAAATTTGTATGTGCCAAACTACAAACCTTCAAATGAAATTCTGTTTTGTATGCTCGAGAAGCTCATGTTTCAACTAGGGTTGTATGTATCTTCCATGCTAGGTGGGTTATTCTCAAGAGGAGTGGACTCCGCTCCTTATTCACGAGAAAATGGCTGGTAACTTGGATGCCCAGTCCCATGATCAAAAAGATCAAAGCAAATCAATATAATTAAACAAAACTCCCCCAGGGCTATTGTTAGTTGGAGGCACTCGTTGTTTCGAGCAAGCCATGGATTGATGCTTGTTGGTGGTGGGGGAGTATAAACTTTTACCATTCTGTTTGGGAACCGCCTATAATGTATGTAGCATGGAAGATATCGCCATCTCATAGTTGTTGCATTGACAGGAAAGTATGCCGCTCAAAATGTTATTCATCTCTATTTTAAAATCGAGCTCTGGCACCTCTGCAAATCCCTGCTTCCCTCTGCGAAGGGCCTATCTATTTACTTTTATGTTGAGTCATCACCTTCTTATTAAAAAGCACCCGCTGGAGAGCACGCTGTCATTTGCATTCATTACTATTAGTTTATATTGGGTATGACTTGACTGGATCTCTTTTACCATGAATTACAATGTTTAGTCAGTCCTTGGTCTTTAAAGGTGCTCTGCATTTATGTTTTGCGGTCTCAGAAAGGGCTAGCGATATACCATCTTGTTATATCATATTATGATTGTTTTGAGAAAGTGTTGTCATCTGAGTTTTATTATTATTGCTCGCTAGCTGATTATGCCATTGATATGAGTAAATGTGAGACCTAAGTGTTATTGTGAGTATGGTTAGTTCATAATCTTTGCTGAAAACTTGAATGCTGGCTTTACATATTTACAACAACAAGAGCAAATAGAGTTTGTAAAAGTTTTTCTTTATCACTTCCAGTTTATCAACTGAATTGCTTGAGGACAAGCAAAGGTTTAATCTTGGGGGAGTTGATACGTCTCCAACGTATCTACTTTTCCAAACACTTTTGCCCTTGGTTTGGACTCTAACTTGCATGATTTGAATGAAACTAACCCGGACTGACGTTGTTTTCAGTAGAACTGCCATGGTGTTGTTTATTGTGCAGAAAACAAAAGTTCTCGGAATGACCTGAAAATCCACGGAGATAACTTTTGGAAAATATAAAAAATACTGGCGAAAGAATCAAGGCCAGGGGCCCACACCCTATCCACCAGGGTGGGGGCGCGTCCTCCCCCCTGGGTGCGCCCCCTGTCTCATGGGCCCACTGATGCTCCACCGACCTCAACTCCAACTCCATATATTCCGTTTCGCGGAGAAAAAAATCAAAGAGAAAGTTTCATCGCATTTTACGACACGGAGCCGCCGCCAAGCCCTAATCTCTCTCAGGAGGGCTGATCTGGAGTCCGTTCGGGGCTCCGAAGAGGGGGATTTGTCACCGTCGTCATCATCAACCATCTTCCATCACCAATTTCATGATGCTCACTGCCGTGAGTGAGTAATTCCATTGTAGGCTTGCTGGACAGTGATGGGTTGGATGAGATTTACCTTGTAATCAAGTTAGTTTTGTTAGGGTTTGATCCCTAGTATCCACTATGTTCTGAGATTGATGTTGCTATGACTTTGCTATGCTTAATGCTTGTCACTAGGGCCCGAGTGCCATGATTTCAGATCTGAACCTATTATGTTTTCATGAATATATGTGAGTTCTTGATCCTATCCTGCAAGTCTATAGTCACCTATTATGTGTTATGATCCGACAACCCCGAAGTGACAATAATCGGGATATGTCGGGGAAGCTGATCCACGAACACCTATGGGACCGGCGGACCGAGCCCCTTTCGGTTTGGCGGGGGGCGGAGATCGCACGAAGAGCGGATCGAGGCGAAGCACACGAGCAATTTACCCAGCTTCGGAGCTCTCCGGAGAGATAATACTCCTACTGCTGCATGTCTGAGTGGATTGAGTTCTTGCTCGGCAGCGCTAAGTGCTACAGTACACACTAGCTGCTAACGAGACCGAGCGTGAGTGTTTTCTGCCCTCGAACCCCCCTCTACGTTGCGCATGGGCCTCCTTTTATATGCTCAAGGGGTCACCGACAGGTGGCAACGCAGACAAGGGTAAAAATGGAAAAGTGTTGCGGTTGGTACAACTACCTGTACAGTCTGCCATACCTAACCCTGACGGCAGGGGACAAAGGCATTAAATGCCCGTCTGCGTCACCCAAATAGTGCAAAAAGGGACCGTCAGGGACGCCACCGCTTGCCACGATGGCAATCTTGTCAGCGTCGCTTGCCACCTCGCACCGCTGGCTGCACAGCCTCTTGCCACACGCGCCTGGAAAGGTCCCAGGGCGACACGTTGGTGGATGTGCTGGAGCGCGGGTACAGAGTGGTAGTTTGTCGCGGCAAGCGCCTTGCCGCGGTTGTTGTCTTGTCGCGTCCGGAAGCTTGTCGCTCACCGGGCCTCGCCGGGACGCGTGGCGCGTCGCGACAAGTTCCTTGAGATGCCTCGGTTGGCCTTCCCGGCAAGCTCCTCTTGCCGGGGCCTTGTCTCCTTGGCTTGAATACTTTATTCTTGAATGGTTCCAAAGGAACCACGGAGGACCTTGGCGGTCACCCGACAAGCCTTGCCGCGGGGTGCTGCGACTGCCCGTGCACAAGTTCGGGATACTAGGGTACCCCTACTCTAGTACACCGACAGGAGCCCCCGGGCCTAGGCCACACACGGTGCCGAGCGCTGTTGGGCCAGGCCCAAAACAGGGCACAGGCACGCGCGGCCTAGGTTACGCCGTATCTTTCTCCGTATCCACCGCGCCCTCCCTGAACGGCACGCGTCGAATGCGGCATCATGGGAGAGATCATGGGTGGTTTCTTTATTCGGAAAGACGGAACGCCCGCCCCCTCCCTCTTTATAAGGAGAGGAAACAGGGGCAGTTCGCCCATTCCGCCGGTTGCTACTCCAATCTCAGAAAACCTCCGCCGCTCCCCCCTTCTTCCCAAAGCTGAAAGAGAGCAGCGCTCCGCCCCCCATCGCCACCAGCACCACCAACACCGTCGATCTCCTCCACCACCTCCGCCATGGCTCCGAAAGCCGACAAGGGGAAGGGCGCGAAGTCGACCGAGGCGCAGCGGCTCGCGGCGCTGCGAAAGGAGCGGGCAACCTTCCCCCCAAGCTCACCGCGAAGGAGCTGAGGGAGTACTACTACCTCTTCTGGTCGACGGAGATGCGAGCGCATCCGCGCACGAAGGTACTGTCAGCCGCCGCTTCGGAACGGGCTCCGTATGGATATCCCTTCTTCGCGTTGTTCTTCTACTGCGGGATCTGCCCGCCTTTCTCTGAGTTTTTCTGCGACATCATGAACACCTACGGGTTCCGCCTCCTTGACTTCACCCCCAATGCCGTTCTAACCATGGCAGTTTTCGCACATCTCCGCGAAAACTTTGTCGGAGTCTATCCAAGTGTAGCTCTTTTTCGCCACTTCTTTATGCCCCGAGTTGAGAGAGGGGAGCCTTTATCCGGCGGAATCACCTGGATCTCGAGAGCCGGCAAGAAGGAAGCTTATCTGGAGGGAGAGCTCCGCGGCAAGTGGGAGGAATGGAGAGCAGACTGGTGCTGGATCGTCGAGGAGAACCCGCAGCCATTTACCGCCGAGCGCCAAGCCCCAATAGTGCGCGGCAACGATTGGAGCACCGTGGCCTCGGAAGACGATAGGCTAAAGATTGCCGTCACCCGGATCCTACGCCTCAGGCTTGCCGGGCTCACTGTAGGCGCCGTTGGCGCAGATTTTCTTCGCCGCCACATCGCCCCCCTGCAGGAGAGGAGGAGACCCGCCTGGGAGTTCCAGAATGCGGCGGATATCATGAGGCTGCGCCCGGGCCTCAACTTCAACTTCACTGTCCTGGAACTGGATGCGATGCTCCTGGAACTGTTCAAGCACGACCCTCAACATCCCGAAGTGTTCAGGTTGCCGAAGGGTGTCGTTCCACTGTGCAACAACTCCCCGCTCGACCGCATCCGTGCAATGATGCCGCTGTGCGATTCGCATGGAATTGTCCCAGCTTGGCAAGAGCCTGCAGACGACATCGTGCAGGAGTTCTTTGATGGCTTGGTAGAAGTGCCGGTCCGCTCGGATGAGCAGAAAAGCCTTACTCGCGACACCACTGATGCGGAGATGCAGCGCATCGCTACTAGGCTGGAAGAGCCGGCGGCAGCCGCTGCCGCGGGCGAGTTTGGATTCACCGTGGAGGAGGCAGAGGCAGCAGAGGCGGCAAGCCTTGCCGAGCGAGAGGAGCTTGCCGGCGAGGGAGAGCTTGCCGGGCCTGAAGTCGAGTCAAGCGATCCCGCCGAGGGTGCGAGCGGCTCGTCGAAGACCAACTCCTCTTCCTCCTCATCTTCAGACAGCCCGCCGCAAGCAGAGCCCCCAGCTCCACCAAGAAGGCGTCTCCGCAAGGCCGGGGACATAGCGGGGCGGCAGACGATTCAACAGCCGCCGCGCCGTGCAACACGCTCTACCGCGACAAGCACTGTTGCCACGGGAGCACCTCACGCCGCTGCGGCAACTGGAGCGGGATCCTCCCGGACCACCACTTCTGCTCCTGCCGCTCCTCATGCCGCGGCGGCGGCCGGAGCCGGGTCATCTCAGACCACCGCCACTATCCCCGCCAAGCGGCTAAGGGAACCTATTCCTCTGCCTCGTCGCGCCGAAGGTGGGTCAGACTTCGACCTCTCCGCGCTCAGCTCCGACGAGGAAGAAGAACAGTAAGATTCTTTGCTGTTCTTGTAGTTCTTCAATTCTTTCTGTTTTGTCTTGTATCTGATTTGCTTTACTCCGAACCCATTCCTTTTCAGGACTCTGGCCCAGAGAGCGGCGAAGAGAGCCAAGGTCCCGGTGATTGTCATCGAGGATGAACCCATCGCGACAGCAGGGGATGTGTCCGAGACCACCTTGCCGGACCCGACAACTATTCCCCAAAGCAGCCCCCAGCGCAGCCCCTAGCGTAAGTACATGTTTTACTTCCCGCTGTTAGGTGCGCATGGGTGCTCTTTCTTTGCTGACATCTGACTATTGGTTTGCGTAGGAGCAGAGCAGCCTCACCAGGAGCACTCGGAAGCCGCCCCCGACATGCCATCTGCTTCAACTACACCGCCAAGGGAGGATTCCCCGGCAAGGGAGCGTTCTCCGGCAAGGGAGAATTTTCTGGTAAGGGAGAAGTCTCCGGCAAGGGAGAGTTCTCCGGCAAGGGACAGCACGAGTGACCCCCCGGTGGCGAAGACCACGACTGTAGAACCCAGTACAGGTAATCCTCTTGCTTGAAAACTTCCCTTGGGTTCTTCTTCTTATGATTTTCTTTTTGGATATTTGCTTGACTTTTCTCCCTTTTCCGGCCGTCAGATCCATCTGCCGCGGAGCCGATGGAGACCGAGGTTGCCGGCGAGGAGAACGCGCGCGGCAATACCGACGACGCCACTACCACCGAAGAAGCAGCCGACGCTGATGATCCCGCCGATGAAGAGGCCGCCAAAGCTGCCGCCGCAGAAGCTGGCGAGGGGTCTGGCGATCGTACTGACAGTCCCGAGGCCGCAGGAGCGACAGGCGCTACACCGACCGCCGATCCCTTCGCCGCTGCTGCAGCGCCAGGCTCCGAAAAGCCCCAGCCCGGCGCCTATTTGAAGGCCGGCGATGGTGTCTTCATCAAGCTCCCCTGGGCGTCAAGCTCCAGGGCGCCGGTCGAAGGAGAAGTCTTTGATGGGGAGGTGCTCGCCTCCGCTGGGCTGACGCTGGTTGACGCGCCGAGCAGCAGCAGCGGCGAGGCTGAGGAAGAGCGGCTGCTACGGAAGCTGTTGTCGCTCTACCGCGCTCGACAGGCCAAGCTGGAATCCCGAGAAGCGCTTGTCGTGAAGGCGGGAGTGGACATCGAGGAGCGCGCGGAGGAGCTCCGGGGTCTTAACCAGGAAGCCCTCCGGTCCCTGGCAGAGGAGCGGAAGCAACTTGCCGAGGAGCGGAAAGCCTTCCTCCTCGAGAAGGCCGAAGCTGAAGAGCAACAGTGGCTTGCTGCCGAGAAGCTGTCTGCGCAGGAAGGCGAGTTGGCGCAGTGGAAGGTCAACCTTGACAGCCACGAGGAGGAGCTTGCCGCGCGTGAGCAAACATTCGGTGGGGCTCTCAAGGAAGCAGAGGATGCTGCCGCAGCTGCCGAGGCCGCCAAGAAGGAGCTGGAGACGAAGGTGGCGCAGCTGGAGGCCGATCTCAAGGCGAGCGGTGAAGAGCTTGCCGCGCTCAAGCGTGAGCGCGAGAAGGACGCCTACACTCTTGGCGAGCTGCAGGGTTGTCTCGCTGAGAAGGGCAAGGAGCTTAGCGCCGCCAAGGACTCCAATGCAGATCTTGAGTTGAAGCTGACTACTTTGACCAAGACGCTGGACGGCGCCAGGGAGCAGGAGGTGGCCCTGAAGGAGAAGATCAAGGCCGAAGAGGCGCTGCTGGCGAGGGCTGCCGTCACCCAGAACACCTTTAGGGAGAATGTGGAGCACTGGACGGAGGGTCTCATGGATATTGCCGCAGCTATTGACAGGGAGCTGGCGCAGTTGGGGATGGAGGATCTCGGGTATCCCTCCAATGAGAACCTCCAACCCAGCGCCAAGCTCACCTTGTTCTTCAAAGGCGTGGCGACGGCCCTCCAGCGACTCCGGGAGAAGATCCCAAAGCAGCTTGCCGACGAGTCGCGCAAGATCTGCGCGGGAGCTCTTCAAAAGGTGTTGGTGAAGGTGGCCTTCCGCAACCCAGGCCTCAACCTCACCAACGTCCTCAGGACCTTGCCGCCGGAAGCTGATCTGGAAGCGCTCAAGACCCTTGTCGTACCCATTGTGGACAAGGTGAGCGGAATCAAGAGGGTTGAGGGTGATCGCGTAGAGTAGGCCGCCCGTTTTCTCCTTTTCTTGTCGCTGCTGGTCATGTTATGAGAACAATCTGTTAGAGCTGCGACCAGCTATCTTTGTAATATAACTCTATTTTGGGTATCGATGGCTATGTTATTTCCTTTACTTGATTCCTTCCTTTGTATGTTTTTGCCCTACGCTTTTAGGGAACTTCTCGGCGCAGGCACCTTAGCCGCGAGCGCTGAGTGCGGGACGTCAGCAGCCTGCTGGCGGTGCCGCCACCGACAAGAAACCTTGTCGCAACTAGTCGCAGCTCACTTAAGTTGTTGAGCGGACTCGAAACAAAGTAAGGGCGCAACTAGCTACGAGTTGGTTCCTCCGCGCACAGGTTTTCCATACAAAGCACGGTCGTTCGAGGAAGATAACTTAAAAATTTTAAAACTGATTGCTCAAACTTTGGCAACTTAGCTTTTCTGTCGTTTGCTTCCCGGTAAGGCGAAACTTTCTTGAATGATGCCTGGTCCACACCATTATCTTCTCCTTCCCCCCCGACAAACTTGTGGGCGAGGGAACCTTCCTTTCTTTGAGAAAAAGAAAGAAGAGAAAATAAAGATATGGAGCCTTATGGCTCGTTATTGCTTACCGGGGGTAGGTGCTGCACAAAGTGTCAGATAACACATGCAAAAAATAGAAAGCATGAAATTGACAAGATGTGCGGAGCACATGAGCTTTACTTATGCACGGGGTCTGCGCCCAGCTTTGTACAAAGGATTACATGCAACAGAGGCAAGACTTGTACAAAAGGTGGTTGCCGGAACAGGTTCCGGCAACCGCGCCCTACGGGTAAAACTTTCGAAGATGCTCAATGTTCCAGGAATTGCTCACCGGAATGCCATCTTCGGTCTCAAGGCGGACAGCGCCAGGCCTAGTGACTCGTTTCACCCGGTAAGGGCCTTCCCACTTCGGCGTCAACTTGTTGGAATTCTTGGTGGACTGAATGCGCCGAAGAACAAGGTCGCCTTCCTCGAGACTTCTGGCATTAACTTTGCGGCTATGGTAGCGGCGCAAAGCTTGCTGGTATCGAGCAGCTCGTACCGCGGCCTGAAGACGGTCTTCCTCAAGGAGCAGCGCGTCATCTTGTCGCAGCTGCTCTTGCTCAAGCTCATCATAAGCGAGCACTCGAGGTGACCCGTATACGAGTTTCGTGGGGAGAACTGCCTCCGCTCCATAGACTAGAGCGAAAGGTGTCTGGCAGTGGCTCGATTTGGCGTCGTCCTGATCGACCAAAGAACCACCGGCAGCTCCTCAATCCAGTTCTTTCCGCACTTGCGCAGCCTATCGAAAGTCCTGATCTTGAGCCCGTGCAGCACTTCAGCATTCGCCCTCTCCGCTTGACCGTTGCTTCTCGGGTGAGCAACAGAAGCGAAGCAGACCTTGGCGCCAAGATCTTGGATGTACTGTATGAAGGTGTGGCTCATGAATTGCGTGCTGTTGTCGGTGATGATCCTGTTAGGGATTCCGAAGCGGCAAACAATTGACCTGAAGAACTTGACTGCTAACTGTGCTGTCACCTTCCTCACTGCTTCCACTTCCGGCCACTTTGTGAACTTGTCGATTGCAACATAAAAGTACTCAAAGCCCCCGACAGCTCGGGGGAAAGGGCCGAGGATGTCGAGCCCCTAGACCAAAAATGGCCAGGATAAAGGGATCGTCTGGAGAGCTTGAGCTGGCTGGTGTATCTGCTTGGAATGGAACTGGCACGCTTCACACTTGGTTACTTGTGCAGTTGCATCCTGGAGGGCTGTTGGCCAAAAGAAACCTTGCCGGAATGCTTTGCCGGCAAGCGCTCTTGCGCCAATGTGGTGACCACATATGCCTCCATGTATCTCTGCCAACAGCTTTTGTCCATCTTCCTGGTGAATACACTTCAATTTCACACCATTGATTCTTCTTCTGTATAGTGTGTTGTCGACAAACTGGTACATACTTGACTGCCGGGCTACTCTTTCTGCTTCTTCTTGCTCTTCGGGAAGTTCTCCTGTCTGAAGGAAACAGACAATCTGCTGTGCCCATGTTGGAGCTTGTGGCTCGACAACAAGGACTAAAGGCACATCTGCTGCTGCGGGAACATCCGCTTCTACGGCGAGAACCTGCGGCTCAGCCAGAGCTTGACGTTCCCCGGCAAGCTTGCCGGAGCAAAAGTTGTCAGGAGCGTCTGCTTCAACAGAACAAACCCTAGGGCTTGCCGGAGCAGACTGCTCCTCAGCACCCTTGGTGTTGATCTTGGGGACCTTCTTGGCGGCGGCTTCGAGGAGCTCTGCCGGAAAATAGTCACCAGAAATCAACTTCCTCTTCTTGCTCTGTCTAGTTGATGGTGTTACAGACGGTTGAGTCAGTTTGAGCACAAAGATCCCTGGTTCCACAGGTAACTTAAGTGCGGCGCACTTCGACAGGCCATCGGCAATGTCGTTCTGAGCTCTTGGAACATGTTCCATCTGTAGGCCGTCAAAGTGCTCTTCTAGCTTTCTCACTTCATCAATGTAAGCTTCCATCAACGGACTCTGATAATTCTTGTTCACTTGGCGGACGACAAGCTGCGAGTCACCCCTGACAATGAGCTTCTTGATCCCAAGGTCTGCTGCGATCCTGAGACCGGCAAGCAAACCATCATACTCTGCGGTATTGTTCGTTGCTTACTCCTTGGGAAAGTGCATCTGGACTAAGTACTTGAGGTGCTCTCCGGTGGGCGCAACAAGTAGCACGCCCGCACCGGCGCCTTGCAGCAAGAAGGCACCATCAAAGTACATCAGCCACTCTTTGGTTGCTTCCTTGACGGGGATGCTCGTTTCTGGAATTTCTTCATCCGGTGTTGGCGTCCACTCTGCTATGAACTCTGCCAATGCTCTGCTTTGCATAGTTGAAGTGCTCTCAAACTTGAGGCCAAAGCTTGACAGTTCCAGTGCCCACTCGACAATCCTGCCTGTTGCTTCTGGATTCTGTAGTATCCTCTTCAGCGGAAAACGAGTGACAACTGTGATCTCATGTGCTTGGAAGTAATGACGCAGCTTTCTCGAGGCCATGAGAAGGCCGAAAAGCAATTTCTGCACACCAGAGTACCTCGACCTAGCCCCCTGCAGAAGGGAACTGACAAAGTAAACTGGGCGCTGCACCATTCTCTTCTGTACCTCCTCACGCGCCTGCGCAGATCCATCTTTGTCGGGACCAGAGCTTGTTGGTGAAGCCCCCTGCTTGTCGCTGGATGCATCTGCCGTGGTTGTTGGCTCATCATCCGCCTCCCTCTCTGCTACTAACGCAGCACTAACCACTTGATTGGTTGCCGCTATATACAGCAGCAACTTCTCTTGTGGCCTAGGTGCGACAAGTGTTGGAGTGGAGGACAGGTATCTCTTTAAGTCCTGTAGCGTAGCCTCCGCTTCTGGAGTCCATTTCATTGGACCTGCCTTTTTCAATATTTTGAAAAACGGCAGGGCGCGCTCAGCAGACCTAGAGATAAACCTGCTGAGAGCAGCCACGCAGCCGGCAAGTCTTCGTACATCCTTGACGCGCTTTGGTGCTTCAATCTTCTCAATGGCCTTGATCTTGTCGGGATTGGCTTCAATTCCCCGCTGAGACACGAAGAACCCGAGAAGCTTGCCGGAGGGGACTCCAAACACACACTTCTCGGGGTTAAGCTTGAGGTTGATCTTGCGCAGATTTGCAAAGGTTTCGTCTAAATCTTAAATCAGAGTTGCCTTGTCCTTGCTCTTGACCACTATGTCATCCATGTAGGCTTCCACATTTCTGTGTATTTGTGGCTCAAAAGCGTCATGGACTACCCTTGCAAATGTTGAACCAGCATTCTTTAGACCGAAAGGCATCCGTACGAAACAGTATGTGCCACATGGAGTGATGAATGCGGTCTTCTCCTCATCCTCTTCTGCCATGAAGATCTGATGGTATCCTGAGTATACGTCAAGAAATGAAAGCAAGTCACATCCGGCCGTGGAGTCAACAATCTGGTCAATGCGCGGCAAGGGAAATGGGTCTTTGGGACAAGCTTTATTGACATCGGTAAAGTTGATACAAAGCCTCCATTTCCCGTTTGCCTTGCACATGACTACAGGATTGGCCAACCACGTAGGATGGAGCACTCCTCTGACAAGGCCTGCTGCTTCCGATTTCTTGATTTCTTCTGCGATGAATTCTTGGCGCTCCACTGCTTGTTTCCTGACTTTCTGCTTGACTGGCCGCGCATGAGGACAGACGTCAAGATGGTGCTCGATTACTTTCCTGGGAACACCGGGGATGTCAGACGGTTGCCACGCAAACACGTCGACGTTCGCCCGCAGGAAAGCAACGAGCGCGCTTTCCTATTTAGGGTCGAGAGTGGCACTGATGGTGAAGGTACCACCAGTGCCGTCCTCCTTGGCGGACACCTTCTTGGTCTCTGGTGGAGCTGCCATTGTCTTCTTACACTTGCCGGTGGAGCTCGATGGTGCGTCCTCGACGGTACCGCAACACTCCGAAGAGGTGCGCTTGCCGGAGTGGGCATCAGAACTCTTGCCGGACTTGGTCTTCTTCTTCCCCCCGGGAGCTTGAGCGGCAAGTGACTTGCGATCTGTTGCGGCTGCTGCTTCCCGATAGATCTTGTCGGCACAGATAAGAGCATCCTTCTTGTCGCCAGGGATAGAGATGACACTTATCGGGCCTGGCATCTTCAGCATGTTGTATGCATAGTGAGAGGCTGCCATGAATTTGGCGAGCGCTGGACGGCCAAGTATCCCATTGTAAGGCAATGGAAAGTCAGCAACGTCAAAAGTGACTCTCTCAGTCCTGAAGTTCAACTCGCTGCCAAATGTCACCGGCAACGTGATCTTTCCCTTTGGCTTGCTCCTTCCCGGATTGATTCCTTGGAATGTGCCGGTCTCTTCGAGCTCGCTGTCAGTGATCTGGAGTTTCTGGAGTACCGCGGAGGAGATCAGGTTCAAGCCGGCCCCGCCGTTAACTAGCATCTTAGTGACCTTGAGGTTGTGGATAGTTGGTGAAACCAACATCGGCAAGCACCCGACCGCAGTTATGCGATCAGGGTGGTCCTCAATATCAAAGATGATAGGCGTGCTGGACCATTTCAGAGGCTTGCCTGACTCGACGGGTGGTTCTGCCGCATTGACTTCCCGCACCCACTGCTTGAGCTGGCGGTGTGAAGTATGCAGAGAAGCACCGCCATCAATGCACAGGACCTTTGTGGCTTTTTGGAACTCCTGCTCATCAGTCTCGTCATCATCCATATCTTCATCGTCGTCGTCATCTTCAACCTTGTCGTGGCCGCGGGGAGGTCTGTCTCCTTGCCGCTGCTTGGCCTTGCCGCGGCGTCCTCCTCGGCCGGGGCGTTTCTTGCCGGCTCCTCCAGCACCTTCTTGGGCCTTCTCCTTGTCGCGTCGCTCGTATTCAGCCTTTTGCTGCTCGACAAGCTGCTCGACCTTCTTGCAGCTCTGGAGGTCATGGCCCTTGGTGCGGTGGATCTTGCAGTACTGCTTGTTGGTGCCGTCCTGCTTGTCGGCGACCGCCACAGCCTGGTAGTTGGTGCCTGCGGCAATCTCCTCGCCGGAGCTACCCGCTTTGGCTTTCTTGGCGCCACCTCCGTTGCCGGACTGCTCAACGACTAGCACATCTTTGCCTTTCTTCTTCCTGTTGTTCCGCCGCCAGTTTTTCTTTGCCGGGGCAGCATCCTCGCTATCAGATCCTCCTGCTTCTGTATTCTCTCCGGGGAGTTTCCTCCCTTCCTCAGCACGTGCACACTTGTCGGCCAGGGCGTATAGCTCACTGACGTCTCTGATCTTGCACATCGCCATCTCCTCCCGCATCCTGTGGTTTCACACGTTCTGATGGAACACGCTGATGACCGCGGCAGGGTGGACATCTGGGATGTTGTGCTGTACACGGCTGAATCTCTGAATGTACTTGCGCAGGGGCTCTCCTTCCTTCTGGGCGAGCAGATGAAGGTCGCTCTCTTGTCCATGAGGCTTGTGGCCGCCTGTAAAGGCGCCGACAAACTGATGGCATAGATCTGCGCAGGAGGATATGGAGTTGTCCGGCAAGTGCATGAGCCAGGATCTGACATTGGGCTTGAGCACCAGCGGGAAGTAGTTGGCAAGGATCTTGTCGTCCCGCCCCCCGGCAGCTTGCACCGCAATGGTGTAGATGCTGAGGAACTCCGACGGATGTGACTTGCCGTCGTACTTCTCTGGTACGTCTGGCTTGAAATTCTTCGTGCTGGGCCACTGGACTTGCCGCAGCTCACGGGTGAACGCAGGGCAACCTACCGCGTACGGCAAGTCGCCTGGTTCCCCTGGCGCACGCATGTCGACAGGGGGCCCAGCGCGCTGGTCCGATTGACGCCGCGCCTCTCTTCGGCGCTCGATGTGAGTACGAGCGTCTTCTTGCTGTCGTTCGTGAAGAACTTGGCGCTGATCGCGACGAGCTCGTGGATCTGATGATGCAGTGGAGTCGTTGTCGAGGTAGATCTGGCGAGTTGGCGATCTTGGCCTTCGGGGCGGAGAGTGCACGGTGGTTGCACCCCCACCGGTTTTGTCGCCATCGGCTCGTGCCTGGCAATCCTGCCACGGCTGCGATGTACTTCGCTGCCGTGGAGTGTCGCCGTTGGCGAAGCCGATGAGACTCTGAATGGTGGCCCTCCATTCGTCAATCTTGTCCGCCGTTGGAGGGTAATCCAAGAGCAGTTGAGCTCTCGCCAAAGCTTCTGCTGAAGTGGTGGGTGGCAGTGGCGAACGGTGCGAGGAGCGGGATATGCTCGGACTTCTAACTATGTTAGAAGGGGCAGTATCCCGTCCAGGCGACTGTGTCTCGCTCGTGCCAGCATGTTGGCGTGCATGCTGGTCTTGAGCACCCCGAGATCCACCAGCTCGGTCTTGGTCCAACGAACGTATGGTACTGCGAGTACCATGACGCTGTCGGTCCCGCGCCTCCTGAGATGGGCGCGGTGCATGTACGGACGCTGAGGTCTGCGCAGCCTTGTCCTTGGACCTGGCAGCACCGTGAGCTCCCTCGTCGACGCCCGTTCTTCCGTCGGCGTCTACCCCACCACCCGTTTGCTCCGGTGGTGGTGGGATCGACACGGACGGAGTAGCCGCCTCCAAAGCCTTCTTCTTCGGCGGCATGTCGATGAAGAAGATGAAGATCTAGCCCGGAACGCCAGATCAGGTTCACACAACCTCGACGCCCCCAACCTGGCGTGCCATAGATGTCGGGGAAGCTGATCCACGAACACCTATGGGACCGGCGGACCGAGCCCCTTTCGGTTCGGCGAGGGGCGGAGATCGCACGAAGAGCGGATCGAGGCGAAGCACACGAGCAATTTACCCAGCTTCGAAGCTCTCCGGAGAGATAATACTCCTACTGCTGCATGTCTGAGTGTATTGAGTTCTTGCTCGGGAGCGCTAAGTGCTACAGTACACACTAGCTGCTAACGAGACCGAGCGTGAGTGTTTTCTGCCCTCGAACCCCCTCTACGTTGCGCATGGGCCTCCTTTTATATGCTCAAGGGGTCACCGACAGGTGGCAACGCAGACAAGGGTAAAAATGGAAAAGTGTTGCGGTTGGTACAACTACCTGTACAGTGTGCCATACCTAACCCTGATGGCAGGGGACAAAGGCATTAAATGCCCATCTGCGTCGCCCAAATAGTGCAAAAAGGGACCATCAGGGATGCCACCGCTTTCCACGATGGCAATCTTGTCAGTGTCGCTTGCACCTCGCACCGCTGGCTGCACAGCCTCTTGCCACGCGCGCCTGGAAAGGTCCCAGGGCGACACGTTGGTGGATGTGCTGGAGCGCGGGTACAGAGTGGTAGTTTGTCGCAGCAAGCGCCTTGCCGCGGTTGTTGTCTTGTCGCGTCCGGAAGCTTGTCGCTCACCGGGCCTCGCTGGGACGCGTGGCGCGTCGCGGCAAGTTCCTTGAGATGCCTCGGTTGGCCTTCCCGGGAAGCTCCTCTTGCCGGGGCCTTGTCTCCTTGGCTTGAATACTTTGTTCTTGAATGGTTCCAAAGGAACCACGGAGGACCTTGGCGGTCACCCGGCAAGCCTTGCCGCGGGGTGCTGCGACTGCCCATGCACAAGTTTGGGATACTAGGGTACCCCTACTCTAGTACACCGACATGATACTTCTCGGTGATGACCATAGTTTGAGGAGTTCATGTATTCACTATGTGCTAATGCTTTGTTCCGGTTCTCTATTAAAAGGAGGCCTTAATATCCCTTAGTTTCCACTAGGACCCCGCTGCCACGGGAGGGTAGGACAAAATATGTCATGCAAGTTCTTTTCCATAAGCACGTATGACTATATTCCAAATACATGCCTACATTACATTGATGAACTGGAGCTACTTCTGTGTCACCCTATGTTATAGCTATTACATGAGGAATCGCATCTGACATAATTATCCATCACTAATCCAATGCCTACGAGCTTTTCACATATTGTGCTTCGCTTATTTACTTTTCCGTTGCTACTATTACAACTACTACAAAACTGATATCTTTACTTTTGTCACTGTTAGCATTACTATCATACTACTTTGCTACTAAATACTTTGTTGAAGATACTAATTTATCCAGGTGTGGTTGAATTGACAACTCAACTGATAATACTTAAGAATATTGTTTGACTCCCCTTGTGCTGAATCAATAAATTTGGGTTGAATACTCTACCCTCGAAAGCTGTTGCGATCCCCTACACTTGTGGGTTATCAGTACACCGCCGGAGGCATCCATATAGAGTCATACCTTTGTTCTAGTATCGAGTTGTAATTTTGAGTTGTAAGTAAATAAAAGTGTGATGATCATCATTATTAGAACATTGTCCCATGTGAGGTTATCAAAATAAAAGAGGCCAAAGAAGCCCCCAAAAAGAGGCTAAAGAAGCCCACCAAAAAAAGAGAGAAAAAGAAGAAGAAAAAAGAGAAAAAGAGAGAAGGGACAATGTTACTATCCTTTTCCACACTTGTGCTTCAAAGTAGCACCATGTTCTTCATGATAGAGAGTCTCCTATTTTTTCACTTTCATATATTTCTAGTGGGAATTTTTTGTTACAGAACTTGGCTTGTATATTCCAAAGATGGGCTTCCTCAAATGCCCTAGGTCTTCATGAGCAAGCAAGTCGATGCACACCCACTAGTTTTCTTTTGAGCTTTCAACACTTATAGCTCTAGTGCATCTGTTACATGGCAATCGCTACTCACTCACATAGATATCAATTGATGGACATCTCCACAATCCATTGATTTTCCTAGTTGATGTGAGACTTTCTCCCTTATTTTGTCTACTACCACCTTCTACTCCACCAATAGTGCTATGTCCATGGATCACACTCTTGTATTGCGTGAAAAGTTGAAAAGGCCGAAGCGCGTTAAGAAGTATGAAACAATTGCTTGGCTGACACCGAGGTGGGCATGATTTATACTTTGTGCTGAGAAGATGGAGCATAACAAGACTATATGATTTTGTAGGGATAACATTCTTTAGCAATGTTATTTTTGAAGCTTAATGATTTGCTTTCTAGTATGCTTGAAGTATTATTGTTTTTGTCTCAATGAACTTTTGTTTTGAATCGTATGGATCTGAATATTCATGCCAAATAGAATAGATTGCATTGATAAATATGTTAGGTAGCATTCCACATCAAAAATTCTATTTTTATCATTTACCTACTCGAGGACGAGCAGGAATTAAGCTTGGGGATGCTTGATACGTCTCCAAAGTATCTATAATTTTTTATTGTTCCATGCAATTATATTTTCTGTTTTGGATGTTTTATATGCATTAATATGCTATTTTATATTATTTTTGGGACTAATCTTTTAACCTAGAGCCCAATGCCAGTTTCTGTTTTTCCTTGTTTTTGAGTTTCGTAGAAAAGGAATATCAAACGGAGTCCAAACGGAATTAAACTTTCGCGATGATTTTTATTGGACCAGAAGACACCTACGAGGCTTGGAATCCAAGTCAGAAGACCATCGAGGAGACGGCAAGCCAGGGGCGCGCCCTAGGGGGGCGCACTCCCGGGGCTTGTGGCCCCCCTCGGAGACCTCCTGACCTCCCTCCTTGGCCTATGAATTCGCATATATTCCAAAACCCTCAGAGGAAGCCATGAAAATACTTTCCACCACCGTAGGTCTCTGACCTCGTGAGATCCCATCTGGAGGCCTTTTCCGGTACTCTGCCAGAGGGGGATTCGATCATGTAGGGCTTCTACATCAACCCTATTGCCCTTCCGATGAAGCGTGAGTAGTTTACCTCAGACGTACTGGTGCATAGCTAGTAGCTAGATGGCTTCTTCTCTCTCTCTCTCTATGATTCTCAATACCATGTTCTCCTAGATGTTAAGATCTATCTGATGTAATCTTCTTTTGCGGTGTGTTTGTCGAGATCCGATGAATTGTGGAATTATGATCAGATTATCTATGAATATTATTTGAATCTTCTCTGAATTCTTATATGCATGATTTCATATCTTCGTATTTGTCTTCAAATTATCGGTTTGGTTTGGCACCAATGGGCATGATGAACCCCTCCGTGATGGTGTCTAGATTGGATCTGGTGTTTCTGGAACTTGCAGCGGCTGGAATTGATTTTCGTCGACTCCCCTAGGGTTTCTGGAATATTGGGGTATTTATAGAGCAAAGAGGTGGTGCGGGATGTGACCGAGGTGGGCACAACCCACTAGGGCGTGCTTGGGCCCCGAGGCGCGCCCAGGTGGGTTGTGCCCTCCTCGGGGCACCCTCTGGTACTTTTTTGTCACATCTTGTGTCTTCTGGTCCAGAAAAATCTCCAAAAAGTTTTGCTGCGTTTGGACTCTATTTGGTATTGATTTTCTGCGATGTAAAAAACATGCAGAAAACAACAACTGACACTGGGCACTATGTCAATAGGTTAGTACCAAAAAATGATATAAAATGATTATAAGACATCCAAGAATGATAATATAACAGCATGGAACAATAAAAAATTATAGATACGTTGGAGATGTATCAGCATCCCCAAGCTTAATTCCTGCTCGTCCTCGAGTAGGTAAATGATAAAAACAGAATTTTTGATGTGGAATGCTGCCTAACATGTTACTTCACATATTCTTTTCTTTGTAGCATGGACATTTGGACTTTTATATGGTTCAAAGCAGTAGTCTAGTTTTGACATGAGGACTTTAATACTCAAGCATATCAACAAGCAACCATGTCTTTCAAAATACCAACACTAAAGCAAGTTATCCCTAGCCCATTATGCTTAATCATTGATCCATTCATGATACACACTCGCATATTAGCTACACCCAATGCTCAAGTATGATCATAGTGCCCCTTAGTTCGTGCTTTATAAGAGAAGATCGAGACTCAAGTACAAATAAAAATTGCATAAAGTAAAAGAAAGGCACTTCGCAGAGGGAAGTAGGGATTTGTAGAGGTGCCGGAGCTCAAAGCGAAAAAGATAGATAATTTTTTTTTGGAGGCATGCTTTTCCTGTCAACAAAAATGATCGAGTAGTTCCCAATACTTTCCATGCTAGATATATCATAGGCGGTTCCCAAATAGAAAATAAAGTTTATTCCCTTTTCCATCGTAGTTTCACTTTCCATGGCTAACCGTATCCACGGGTGCCTTCCATACAAACACTTTCCAAGGAAATTATTATTTTACAACATAAAGCAAATTCATTTTTCATTTCGGGACTGGGAATCCCTAGTACCTTTGACGTACTCTCATGCAAGGACAAGTGAATAAACAATCATCGTGAGAATAACACATCTAGCATGGAAATATGTTAGCCACCCCTACCGTTTCATGAGCGGTACGAGCACATAAAAGAGAAGTTTATTTTGAAAATTAGAGATGGCACGTGCAAATTTGCTTAGGACGACATGAAAATACCGGATATAGGTAGATATAGTGGACTCATATGGCAAAACTGTTGTAAAGGACTTTGGATGCACAAGTAGTGATCATACTTAGTGCAAAATAAAGGATAGCAAAAGATTGAGAAGCGACCAACCAAGAAACGAAAAATTCACAAGAGTGCATTGAACATAATTAACACCAAATAATGCACCACAAGTAGGATGTAATTTCATTGCATAACTATTGACTTTTGTGCTTGCATAGGAAATAACAAACCTTAACACCAATATTCTTACTAAAGCACAATTACTCATCAACATGACTCACATATCACATCATCATATCTCAAAACTATTACAAAGAATCAAGTTTATTTTATCCAATGAACTTCATGAATGTTTTTATTATATCCTCCTTGGATACCTATCACTTTGGGACTAGTTTCATATGTTGCTTTTTTAATAAGCTCAAACAAATATAAGTGAAGATCATGAGCATAATATTTCTTTCTCTCAAAATAACTTAAGTGAAGCAAGAGAGAATTTCTTAAAAAAATTACTAACTCCCAAATAAATCTAAGTGAAGCATGAGAACATTTCGTCAAAAAATAACAAAGCACACCGTGCTCAAAAAGATATAAGTGAAGCACTAGAGCTATTCCATAGCTCATAAAGATTTAAGTGAAGCATAGAGAGCAGTTCTAACAAGTCATAGCATAATTTTGGCTCTCTCAAATAGATGTGTCCAGCAAGGATTCAAGACTTAAAATAAAAAGCAAAACAAGCAAAGACTCATATCATACAAGACGCTCCAAGCAAAACTCATAATATGTGACGAATAAAAATATAGCTCCGAGTAAAATACCGATGGTCGTTAGAAGAAAGAGGGGATGCCACTCGGGCATCCCCAAGCTTAGTTGCTTGCTTCTATTTGGATAATAGCTTGGGATGCCATGGGAATCCCCAAGCTTAGGCTCTTCTTACTACTTATTCCTTCATCCATCGTCATATCACCCAAAACTTGAAAACTTCAATCACACAAAACTCAACAAAACCTTCGTGAGATCCGTTAGTATAAGAAAGCAAATCACTAGTATAAGTACTGTTGCAAACCCATTCGTATTTTATTTTTGCATTATATATACTGTATTCCAACTTTTCGATGGCAAAAACTCTTCAAAGAAAACCATAGAATCATCCAAACAGGCACACAACGCAAAAAAACCCCCAGAATGTGTCAAAAACAGAACAGTCTGTAGCAATCAGGGAACTTTGAATACTTTTGTAACTCCAAAAATTCTGAAAATTAGGAAAACGTGGGAAATTTGTATATCAATCTTGTGTAAAAAATTCAAAGCAAAAGAACGTTTCTGTGATTTGTTAAAATTATTTTTCTGGGTGCAAAAGTTTCTGTTTTTCAACAAGATCAAATCAACTATCACCCTACATGATCCCAAAGGCTTTGCCTGGCACAAACACTAATTAAAACACAAAAAAACAATCATAACAGAGGCATAATTGTGCAAACACTCAAGAACAGAAAGAAAAGGACAAATATTAATTTTATTCATTGGGTTGCCTCCCAACAAGCGCTATCGTTTTACGCCCCTAGCTAGGCATTGATAATTTTAATGATGCTCACATTAAAAGACAAGAATTGAAGCACAAAGAGACCATTACAAAACATGTGACAAACATATTTAAGTCTAACATACTTCCTATGCATTGGCATTTTATAAGAAAACAAAATATCAAGGCAAGCAAAAACTAGCATATGCAAGGTAGAAGAATAAAACATTGACAATCTCAACATAACGAGAGGTAATTTAGTAACATGGAAATTTGTACAACCATATTTCCCTCTCTCATAATAATTACATGTGGGATCATATTCAAATTCAACAGTATAACTATCACATAACATATTCTCTATATGATCCACATGCATGAAAGTTGACACTCTTCCAAAATAGGGGATTATCATCAAATAAAGTCATGACCTCTCCAAACCCACTTTTATCAAAAATTCACAAGATTGATAATTTTCCAAAGCAGTGGGATCATTAATACCTAAAGTTGACACTCTTCCAAACCCACTTTCAATATTACTGCAAACATATTCATCATGAGGTTTAAATAAATTTTTAAGATCATAAGAATCATTATCACCCCAATCATGATCATTGCAATAAGTACTGGACATAAAAATATTAGCATCCCCAAACTTGAGGTTTTGCATATTATTAGGACAATTGACATTAATAGAATATATAGTAACATCATTGCAATCATGCTTTTCATCTAAGGAGCTATCATGCATCACTTTATAATTTTCTTATTTTACCACTTCATCATAATTTTCAGATTCATAAATCTCAAGCAAAATTTCATAAAGATAATCTACTGAACTCAATTCACTAGCAATGGGTTGATGATAATTGGATCTCTTGAAAAGATTAGAAAGTGGATGAGGATCCATATCAATATATTTTTACCAAGAGAAGATGCAAGCAAATAGAAGGCACATGGCAACACAAGCAAACATGAGATCTGACGAGAAAAAGGCAAACGAAAAAGGGGGCGAATAAAAACGGCAAATGGTTGTGAAGTGGGGGAGATGAAAACGAGAGGCAAATGGCAAATAATGTAAATTGCAAGGAGAGGAGATCTGTGATTAGGAACCTTGTAGATGTTGATGATGTCTCCCCGACAATGGCGCCGGAAATTCCTTTTGATGCGGCTTGAACTACGTCGGTATTTCCCCAAAGTGGAAGGGATGATGCAGCACAGCAACAGTAGGTATTTCCCTCAGTGATGAGATCAAGGTTATCGAACCAGTAGGAGAACCACGCAACACCACGTAAACAGCTCCTGCACACAAAGAACAAATACTTGCAACCCGACGTAAGAGAGGGGTTGTCAATCCCTCACGGGTAAAAAGATAGATAAAATTGTAGTAGATTGGATAAATAGATCTCGCAGGCACGCGAGATAAAATAAATAACAATAAATTGCAGCAAGGTATTTTTGTATTTTTGGTTTAATAGATCTGAAAATAAAAGCAAATAAAAATAGATCGCGAAGGCAAATATAATAAATAAGAGATCCGGGGGTCGTAGATTTCACTAGTGGCTTCTCCCAAGAAAAACTGCACACGGTGGGTAAACGAATTACTGTTGGGCAATTGATAGAACTTCAAATAATCATGACGATATCCAGGCAATGATCATTATATAGGCATCACGTCCAAGATTAGTAGACCGACTCCTGCCTGCATCTACTACTATTACTCCACACATCGACCGCTATCCAGCATACATCTAGTGTATTAAGTTCATGGAGAAATGAAGTAATGCAATAAGAATGATGAATGACGTAGACAAGATCTATTTATGTAGAAATATACCCCATCTTGTTATCTTAATAGCAATGATACATACGTGTCGGTTCCCCTTCTGTCACTAGGATCAAACACCGTAAGATCGAACCCGTCACAAAGCACCTCTTCCCATTGCAAGATAAGTCGATCAAGTTGGCCAAACAAAACACAAATATCGGAGAAGAAATACAAGGCTGTAAGCAATCATGCATATAAGAGATCAAAGAAGTCTCAAATAACTTTCATGGATAAAAACATATATCTGGTCATAGACTCAAAGTTCATCGGATCCGAACAAACACACCGCAAAAAGAGTTACATTATATGGATCTCCAAGAGACCATTGTATTGAGAATCAAAAGAGAGAGAGGAATCCATCTAGCTACTAAATAAGGACCCTTAGGTCTACAATGAACTACTCACGCATCATCGGAGAGGCACCAATGGGCATGATGAACCCCTCCGTGATGGTGTCTAGATTGGATCTGGTGTTTCTGGAACTTGCGGCGGCTGGAATTGATTTTCGTCGACTCCCCTAGGGTTTCTGGAATATTGGAGTATTTATAGACCAAAGAGGCGGTGTAGGAGGCCACCGAGGTGGGCACAACCCACCAGGGCGCGCCTGGGCCTCCAGGCGCGCCCTGGTGTCTTGTGCTCACCTCGGGCTCCCTCTTTGGTACTTCTTTGGCCCACTGGATGTCTTCTAGTCCAAAAAAATCCACAAAAAGTTTTGCTGCATTTGGACTCCGTTTGGTATTGATTTCCTGCAATGTAAAAACATGCAGAAAACAGAACTGGCACTGGGCACTATGTCAATAGGTTAGTACCAAAAAAATGATATAAAATGATTGTAAAACATCCAAGAATGATAATATAACAGCATGGAACAATAAAAAATTATAGATACATGGAGACGTATCAATACCTTGCTGAGTTTTATTTACTTTTATTTTGTTTTAGATTTTAGTAATCTTTTATATCTATCTCTATCAGATCTCACCTTTGCAAGTGACCGTGAAGGGATTGACAACCCCTTTATCGCGTTGGGTGCAAGTGTTTGATTGTTTGCGCAGGTGCATAGATTGGTGACTTGCTTGTATCTCCTAGTGGATTGATACCTTGGTTCTTAACTGCATGAAATACTAATCTCTACTGTGCTGCATCACCCTTCCTCTTCAAGGGAAAAACAACACAAGCTCAAGAAGTAGCATTGCCCCAGCTGCGCTCTGACGCCACCGGGAGAGAGGGGAGAGAGGTCCCCTCCTTTTCCTTTTTGATGGGCCTTCCCCCTAGATGGGAGAAGGCTTTCCCCTCTAGTACTTGGCTTACATGGCTACCGTAGGGCAGGAGCCCCTGATGACCCACAAGTATAGGGGATCAATTGTAGTCTTTGATGTCGCTTGAAACTGCGTCAGTATTTCCCCAAAGAGGAAGGGAAGTACAACTACGGTAGGTATTCCCTCAGTTATGAAACTAAGGTATCAATCCAGTAGGAGAACCAAGCAACACTATGTAAACGGTACCTGCACACAAAGAACAAATACTTGCAACCCTACGCGTAAGAGGGGTTGTCAATCCCTCCTAGGTAATGGCGCCAGAAATTGGCAAGTTAACGGGAAAATATTTGTGATAGATTGATAGATGTAAATAGAATAACGACAAATAAAATTCAGCGAGGTATTTTTGGGTTTTTGATAATATAGATCTGAAAATAAAAGGTGCAAATAAAGGAAAAGGAAAATAGCAATGTACATCTAAAAATAGCATGATCCTTATTATTGCTAAGGACAAGCCGAAAGAACTTCTTATAGTAATTAAAGCGCTCTTGAGGACACACGGGAATTAGAAAACTCAAACACGGTTAACTACAACCCTCAGACATGACAATGCATTGTTCAAGCACCTCCATAGAAATTTCTTGATCTTTCCTAGGAGTCTAAGGTTCGATAATCTGTACCATACAAGATGCAGGGTTGAACCCCTGATGCGTCCTGAGTTTGGCATCTCTGCACTGAAGTTCTCTTCCCATTGCTTGTAACATACCGATCTTACAAAAAAATGCCATTCTTAGTTAAATGCCAAACAAGAAAATCCTTTGACTCATTATGGAAAATAGGGATTTGGAGGATTCATTCGACATCTATATGCCTAGAATTATCCCGGATCAAATGCTCGTCCCATTCACCAGTACTTGGGTCAATGAGCTCGCTAACTCGTGATAGAACTTGATTTCTGCGGACTGTCACATCTTCCTAGAGACACTGTTCGGTATTTAATAATCTTCCCATATATTTGTTGGAAATATTCCCTAGAGGCAATAATAAATTGGTTATTATCATATTTCCTTGTTCATGATAAATTTTTATTATTCATGCTAGAATTCTATTGACTGGAAACTTAAATACATGTGTGAATACACAAACAACATTGTGTCCCTAGTAAGCCTCTACTAGACTAGCTCGTTGATCAAAGGTGGTTAGGGTTTCCTAACCATAGACATAAGTTGACATTTGATAACGGGGTCACGTCATTAGGAGAATTATGTGATGGACAGACCCAACCGCAAGCTTAGCATATGATGGTGTCAAAAGTTCACTTTGACATAGCTTTGGTAATGTCAAGTATCTATTCCATAGAACATGAGATTATGACACTCCCAGACACCAGAGGAATACTTTGCATGCTATCCAATTTCACTTTGTAATAGGGTGATCATAGAGGTGCTCTACATGTATTTTTGAAAGTGTTCGTTGGATTGCATGGACCGAGACTGAGATTTGTCACTCCATGTGACAGAGAGATATCTCTGGGCCCTCTCGGTAATACAACATCATAAATAATTTTGCAAGCATGTGATTAATGAGTTTAGTCATGGGATCTTGTATTACAGAATGAGTAAAGAGACTTGTCGATAACGAGATTGAAGTAGGTATGGAGATATCGACGACCGAATCTCGGGCAAGTAACATATCAACGAACAAAGGGAGTTGCATACGGGGTTAACTGAATCCTTGTAGCGACCGGACCTCAGACGGTCAAGTCTCTATGTGTAAGTGTCATCCCTGGATTGGTATGCTGACACACACATTACTCGAGGATTTATAACAGAGGTAAATCACATGTATAAAATAACGTAAATACTATTACCTCAATCCAAAATAGCGGAAGCAACAAGGTTGTGGATTCCCATCAACACCAACGGCAAAGTTGAGTATAGGAAATCGTAACCCTAACGTATCACTTACTCGTCGTAAGATCCTGCAACATGAGACGTTGTAGCCACAGAGGGTCAGTACATTGAATGTACTAGCAAATTCACACCATAGAGCAATGATGAAAAAGGCTATCACTACATGCATATTTGGCTGGTGGAAAAGCTCTATGGTTATAATGTTTTTGCAAAAAGCCAATTTTTCCCTACTGCAAAGGAATAAATTTATTTAACTATCATGGTGGTTGTTAAACATTGAGAATGGTTGACAGCATTCTCAATCCCAATTAAAAGTACTCATTAAAACCCAACAATATTGATTATAGTAACATGATGAGATTCACAGGAAAATCAAGTACTAGATACTCAAGATGTCCATAACCGGGGACACGGCTAATCAAGATTAGTTTGTACACTCTGCAGAGGTTTGCGCACTTTTCCCCACAAGACTCGATCGCCTCCGTTTGATTCCTCGCACTACATGATGTTTGAGAAACGGATGACCGAGACATAGTCTTTTGGAAGTGCTAGCACCTTACATGCGGGTAGACCGGTACACCTACTTTCCCCTACATCTGCTAGACCACCCGTAAGAGTTCGCACGACTTAATCAACTATGTCAGAGCCCATAATGGCTTGTGGCTGCACACGTAAGTTTCTTGTTTGAATAATCTCATGATCCCTTTGAGCCTGGGTGGCGGTCCGAAGAAATACAGGCAAGTCCTGATAGAAACCAGGTGCCTCAATCCACCCATATGTGTGTTTAAGTTGCCACCTTAAATAAACCATTAATTAACAATCTCACATCTGTCATGGATACACTCACCCAATCCACGTCTACTAGCATAGCATGGCATAATAAGCAAACGTAGAAGTAACTCCCAAGGGTTTGAAAATAAAATAGGTAATAGGTACTACCTCAATCTACTTCCCAAAACCCACAATTTAATTCAGATCCTAATCATGCAATTGTTTGAGGTTTGATCTAATGCATAAAAACTGGATATGAAAAGGGATATGATCAAAGTATGAACTTGCCTGCAATGTTGATGAAGATGATTCGCACTCAAAACTCTTGATAGTTCTACTCGTCACACTCCGATCAATCTATTGTGAGCAAGCAATAGTAACCATACATAAGCAATCACTCACAAGCATCGGAAAGAACGAAGAGTACGATTCGGAAAACATCAAAACCAAGCAAATGACTCTTGCAACAGAAAACAATTTCTAACAGTACCAAAATTAAGTGAATTTGGCCTTATCAGAAAGTTTAGGTCAAGAGCTTCGATATGCAAAAAGAATCACTCAAATCGGAGTTATAAAACTGAAGTTATGATCAAACGAAGTTCAAATACAAATCTGTTTGAATTCAAATTTTAAACTTTCAAAAACATGTTTAAGTTGTTTTACTGGATAGAGGAGAACATAAAAAAGAAGTGGGCATCGGTTTCTTTGAATTTGGACAAACGAGCAAAAAGTAGCGAACGTTTGAAAATCAGGGGCTAATCTGTAAATAAAATCATCACAGATAGGTCCCTGGCCATAATAAAAGAAAAAAAATACTAAACAACGAACGTTCGCTGACGAACGTTATCTAACGAATCTGTTCGCTCCAGATCCTAAACGAGTGAACGTCCACTAAAAAGTACAAACCGATTCGAAAAGAAAAAAACCCAGCTAAATCTAATGCGGGCCGTGGGTTTCAGATCTGACGGCTGAGGGGCGAAGTGGCTTACCGCAGCGGTTGACGGCGCCGGCGGGGAGGAAGACGGCGGCGGTGGCTTCGGCCTCGGACGGGGCCGGCTGCTCCGGGGTCGGCGGCGACGGGCGGAGGCACGGGGAGGTGCGGCGCGACGAGGGGAAGGCAATGGCGGTGTCGGCGCTCGGCTGCGGAGTCGGAACGGAGCGGGGCGGCGGCGGTGGATCTCACCGGCGGCGGCGGGATGCGGCGCAAGGGTGGCGGCGCGAGATGCGAAAAGGAGAGGGGGGTCCCGTGCGGCGGCTTTATGAGAGGGGGCCTGCGCGAGGCTTGGAGAAGGGGGCAGGAGGAGGCCGGAGGCGGCACGGCCTCCCATGGCGGCGTGGCGGCTCGGGACTCCGTCCCGAGCTCGGGGATGAGCGGCGCGGCTGGGCTGGGCCTTGGCCTGGCTGGGAGCTGGGCTGGCCCAGTTCGGCGGAGGGAATATTTTTGTAAACACAATACAGAAAACAACAAAAAAAAGAATAAACCAGCAAAATAATTAAAATACTATAGGCATATAATATATCAAAATTTTCAGAAAATTATTTCCAACAACATGGACATTTTGCTAAGGTCAAATAAAATCATCGACACAAATTTAAATAAAACAAAGAGTGCTACTGCCCTACTAAAATCCAATAAAAATCATTTTAAAAATACCAAAATTAATTCAAATTTATTTCTCTCCAATTTTCTGATGTAGGGAATCATGTTACCCTATTTTCCATATATTTTATTTTTGGAGAAAAATAATTTAAATAAAACTCAAATAACTCCAAATTGAAAAATAAATTCAAAAGAACTTTGAATTTAATCCTTTGAAACTCCCAACACATATTTCATATGTTTTGAAGAAGTCCTTTTTATCTTCGCTCGTGAAAATCATTGAGTTGCATAAAGTTCTTGGATTTGAAACATTTCCAAATAAGATTCAAATCTTTTCAAATCCCTTTTCATTTATTTAAAAATGGAAGAAGTCATGTTATCTTCTCTCTAGGGTTTTGTGATGAAAAGAAGTTGAATTCAAGGAGACCAGAAAGCAAAGATGAAAGTTTGGGAAAGTCCTTTTATTCCCTCTCATTTAACTTTCAAAAAGTTTCGAATTTCACTCAATCAATCACACAACAATCAAGCAACAATCAAATCTATCTATTTATTATAATATTCCAAAATTTAGAATTTTCGGATGTTACAAACCTACCACCCTTAAAATGAATCTCGTCCTCGAGATTCGGAGAGGCTAGCAAGAAATAGGTTAGGGTCGGGGTCTTCTCAAAATCCATCGATCATCACACAAGGTCTGGGATGCTACCACCCTTAGAAGCATTGGTACGGTTCCATCAAAACTCATATACTCCATCCTTATTGTTGGCAGCGTCGATCTTCTCAGATCCTCTGAAAAATTTCCTTCTCTGGGCTCTTCCGGTGGTGGCATAACCTTTACCGCAGTTCTTCTGTCCTTTCATCTTGGTAAGGTTATTCCGAGACTAGGTCTTCTTAGCTGACGGGTCTGGCGCCAATACTAATTAGCTATCGATATCTCATGGTGGTCAACAATTTATGGTTTCTCCTGCAGGAAATGGGTCTGGGTTGAACCTCACCGTATGACCTACGTTTGGCAACAACTGCCTTGTACAAGGGAAAAATACTTATACCATTCTAAGGTTTAAGGTTTTGATCGTTGTCTCTCTACTATAGGTAAGTCACTCAGATTTACCATCCCGTATAGCAAGGCGAATAATAAGAGTAAGTCGGTATGGTGATCAATCCATCCCGCACCCAAATCATTACCTTGTACATGTTTTGGCGAATCTCGCATTCTAACACTCGGTCATCCTCACAAGCATTGCAGAATTTCTCTTATCAACGAACTAAGTTCGGATAAATCCATTGATTCTGCAAGCCAAACAAACATCTATCGTTCCTTAACAACTCTTAGGTTTTGTGTTACTCCTATAAAATCGTCGGTGGGTAAAGGCATATCCTCTTCCAAGGGTTTTCCTTCAGCAAGAGTGTGCTTGCTTCTTGGCAGGTCCTGGGGCCTGTGGGTTATGGCCCATCTCATCACTTGTAAACCCTTGAACTCATCCTCTGTGCAACTGATCATTATTCCAACATTCAGCTTCCAACTTCCTAGCATACTTAAAATCCATCCAATTGTAATGTCTTTCTTCCTTCTATTGTACCAAACCAAGACGTGATTACTCAGACTCATCATGGAATTTCCATTGATCCATATTTCCAACATCATACCTCCTTTATATCCAATAGTAATACATCTCTTCATCCTCGTGGGATGTCCCACATACCGAGATAAAACTTATACTTATGAAGTCCATACTCCACTTCGTGGAACATCATTATCCTTTCCAGGGTCAAGCGTCCTTACATGGGAATATTGGCCATCTCTGCACGGAACTTCTTAAACTGGGAAACGTGAAACACATCATGAACTCCTGATAGTCCTTCGGGTGAATCCAACTTGTTGGCCACTTCTCCCATATGCTCCAAACTCGGTATGGTCCTACAAATCTCGGGGCTAACTTTCCTTAATTCCAAATCGTTTAACTCCTCGCAGAGGGGACACACAAAGACATGCTCTGTCTCCAATTTTATAGACTACCTCCTTGCGTTTTTGAGTCTGCATAACGCTTCTGCCTGGACTGAGCTACCTTCAGTCTATCTCGAATAAACTTAACATTCTCTTCTGACTCCTTGATCATATTTGTTCCAAACAACTGATGGTCTCCAACTTCATCCCACCTCAACGGTGTCTGGCTCCTTCTCCATACAAAGCTTTAAAAGGGGCCATCTTTAAACTGGCTTGGTAACTGTTGTTGTATGGGAACTCCCCGTAAGGTAGATTATCATCCCTACTAGATCCATAATCTAGCGCACAGGCTCTCAACATGTCCTCCAGAATCTGATTAACTCTCTCTCGGTCTATCCATCTATCTGCGGATGAAAGGCTATACTGAACTCTAGCCTAGTACCCAAAGTGTGGTGCAGCTGATTCCAAAACTTTGAGGTAAATTGTGTTCTCTATCTGATACGATGGTCCTAGGAACTCCATGCAGACATACGATCCTGGTCAAAAATATCTTGGCCAACTTCGCACTTGTATAGGTGGTTTTTACTGGGATAAAGTGAGCCACTTTGGTCAAGCAAATCAACTACTACCCAGATAGAATCATATCCCAATCGGGTTCTGGGAAATCCGGTAATGAAATACATGCCAAGCTTATCCCACTTCCATTCGGGTATCGGCATAGGCTGTAGTAATCCTGCTGGCTTCTGATACTCTATTTTTACTCTCTCTGACATACATCACCTACGACTATATACTCCGCAATATCCTTCTTCATACTAGTCCACTAGAAACACTCCTTCAAATCCAAATACATCTTGGTGTTTCCAGGGCAAATTGAGTATGTTGAGTCATGAGCCTCCTGAAGTATTTACTTCCTGATCATTGCATTATTGGGAACATATACACGGTCCTCGAACCATAAGGTGTTGTGTTCATCCTTACGAAAACCTTTGGCCTTTCCTTTGCTCATTCTCTCTTTTACCTTAGAAATCTCTTGTCATCCTTCTGAGCTTCACGAGTCTTTCCCAATAATGTAGGCTGAACTTCCATTGCTGCAACAAAACCTTTGGGAACATTCTCCAACCGAAGTTCCCTGAGATTCTCTGCTAACTCCTTTGGAAATCCTCCGCTTATGAGGGTATTCGTCCTTGTTTTCTTTATGTTTGTGTCCTATTTCTCCACAAAGCTTGTATGCACAAGGTTTCTTCATATCACTTCCATAAGGCTTCAACTTCTGGGACACAAACTAAGACTTTAGCAAAGTCAACTTAAATTCTTCCCAGACGGTTACTCCTTGCCATCCATTGATGGTTTGGTACATCCTCCACCAGGTAGCAGCAACTCTTACAAAGCACACAAGAACATGCTGGGTCTTATCCTTTCCGGCTATAGTGTTATAATTCATGTGATCCTCCATGTTCTGAATCCATTGGTCTGTCTCCTATTGACTCATCGGTCCAAAAAATATGAGCTCATCTCCATTCATCCTCTATTGGGTCCATGGGTTTGGGGTGGGATAAGAGAATCGAGAGGGATGCACACAGTACAAACAAAAGTTTTGAAAAGACAGATTTTATTGTGGTTGTCGGAAAAACAACAAACAAATGATAGCTCACAATCGCCGCATCTAACGTAGGTATATAACAGGGGTTGGGTCTTCTAAAGGTCAATAAATCTTCAAAGTCATCAAACTCCTCAAGTCTTGTTCATGTCTTCGATGTCTTCTTCCAATCGTGCTTGTCCTTCTCAAGTTCTTTTGCCAGATCATCTCTGTTGTCGTAAAGTCTATCATGACATCCTTTAATTTTTCTGGGGTTGCATTCCAAACTTCTGGGTTTCAACATCCTTGGTATGAACCATGGTCCTTCTGTACTTCAGTTCCTGATGAATCTCCGGTATCTCGAGGTTTTGCTCCTCCAGCTTGGCTACTTCAGCTTCTGGTTCCTGAGTTCTTCACGAATTGCCTCCTTGTCAAATATGACTTCCTAAAGTCCATCTTAAAATCCTTGATGTAATACTCCGGATCCTGGCGATACACCAGCTAAGGTTAAAACTGCATCCTTTGCTGACAGATGCTCCTTCAGTCTTCTACCATCCAATCTTTCCATGCATCTGCATGCTTAACTCCGCACGGTGACAATAGCATAAGAGAGCAATAATATCTTGGATATCTATTTTTCTGCCCTGGTCATTGACATGAACTTTTATTCCATAGTTGATATCTCCTGCCTTAGGGTTTTCTTGACAAAACTTTGAGTTCTAATGCTCCATGTTGTGGTCTTCCTCCGATACACCTTGATCTCGGGTATTGACAACTTCCATAGTCTGTCAAGTTCCATAAGTGTAGCCTTCCTTGGTCATACCAAATCTGGAGTTTTTCGTCATATTCTCCTAGTCTTCAACAGTTGTAGTTTCCATCACTGTAATGCACGGTAGAAATCCTCTTTATTCCAAAGTAGTCTTAGTTGTCCGATATCTTGTACTCCTTGGAGTGGTCTCATCAGTCGAATCGCCATGGGGTCAAAAGGGGAAAGGCGTATAGTCTCACTAAAAGGAATTTTTGAATAATCTCAGAAGAGAAGAGATGTAAAAGATTCTTTTGAAAAGAAAGTTGTAGAGAAAAATCTTTCCTATGGGCTTGCCAGTTTCTAGGGTCACGTCCTACAGTCAACATGTGCTCTGATACCATCTTGTAGCGACCCGACCTCAGACGGTCAAGTCTCTGTGCATAAGTGTCATCCCTGGATCGGTATGCTGACACACACAGTACTCGAGGATTTATAACAGAGGTAAATCACATGTATAAAATAACGTAAATACTATTACCTCGATCCAAAATAGCGGAAGCAACAAGGTTGTGGATTCCCATCAACACCAACGGCAAAGTTGAGTTTAGGAAATCGTAACCCTAACGTATCACTTACTCGTCGTAAGATCCTGCAACATGAGACGTTGCAGCCACAGAGGGTCAGTACATTGAATGTACTGGCAAATTCACACCATAGATGTCACGACCGGTTTTTCCGGGTATAAATTTCCAGAAAAAGACCGTCGTGCTCATCAGCCCCAGGATAACTGTTAGCTGATGAGGCTCCAACTTGATACAGATATTCCAAGCAAAATACAAAATATGTCGTACAAGACCATTCTGGCCTGTGAGTACAACAAATGGTTTCTAGTGGTTGATGGTGGAAGCGGTTTGTGGATCATCAGTGTCTATGGGACTCCAATTCCCACAGGAACAGCTGACCAGGTTAACTCCTATCTTCACGAGGCTGCTATCATCGTTGCTTAGGTTCCAGGGCTGTCATCGCGTCGCTCCTCCCCGTGCAAGAAAATCTGGCCAAGACAATAGCCAGGGACAAGCCAGTGAGTACTTTGAATGTACTCGCAAACATTAGAACACAGGTATAATATAACAAAGATGTGCTGAAAATATTTTATGCTCATGACGTCAGTCACAAAAGATAAATAAAACTCTGATGCATGCAAGAAAGTTATTTATAGAAGTGCAATAACATAGTAGTATTAGAATGTATGAAATAACAAACAATGCCACAGTCGGGCGTCTGAGCGACACCACATAAAGGGCTTTAAAAGAAATGCCACAGTCGGGCCTCGGAGCGACACCACATAAAGGGCTTTAAAAGAAATGCCACAGTCGGGCGTCTGAGCGACACCACATAAAGGGCTTTAAAAGAAATGCCACAGTCGGGTGTCTGAGCGACACCACATAAAGGGCTTTAAAAGGAATGCCACAGTCGGGCATCTGAGCGACACCACATAAAGGGCTTTAAAAGGAATGCCACAGTCGGGCGTCTGAGCGACACCACATAAAGGGCTTTAAAAGAAATGCCACAGTCGGGCGTCTGAGCGACACCACATAAAGGGCTTTAAAAGGAATGCCACAGTCGGGCGTCTGACCGACACCACATAAAGGGCTTTAAAGTAAACAATCATAATGAATATCCCGGAGGTAGAACCATCCCATAGATACTCAATAATAAGAATAATATCACGGCTTAGTCAACAATAATAATAATCATAATTA
>NC_041389.1:123900401-123906253 GCF_002162155.2 Triticum dicoccoides
AGTCGGGTGTCTGAGCGACACCACATAAAGGGCTTTAAAAGGAATGCCACAGTCAGGCGTCTGAGCGACACCACATAAAGGGCTTTAAAAGAAATGCCACAGTCGGGCGTCTGAGCGACACCACATAAAGGGATTTAAAAGAAATGCCACAGTCGGGCGTCTGTGCGACACCACATAAAGGGCTTTAAAATAAACAATCATAGTGAATATCCCAGAGGTAGAACCATCCCAGAGATACTCGATAATAACAATAATATCACGGGTTAGTCAACAATAATAATAATCATAATCATCATAAGTCACAAGTCACAATCCATGTTGTTCCAGTTCTGGTTAACAGTTTCACCTCCGAAGACCGACACTAAGACCGATACTTGACCCATCCCAGACTGTAATCCTTAACCATGGACACGGCTATTCGAATAGGTTTATTCTCTGCAGAGGGTGTACTCTTTACCCACGAGTAACGGATTTCTTTAGTCCATCGGGACTAATTCCGTCTACGGTATTTTTGTTGAAAACACTCCTAACTTGCACACACCAGCTTAACTCACCGGTGTCTGGAATCACCCACGACACCTGTCAAGCAAAACTCTAAGTGGGGAGGCTACAACCTCGCGTAGCATGGGATCAAATTTATACCGCGCGCTCTAAGGGGTGCCCCCCTCTCGGTCCCAACCGGAAACACCCATGCCCCCGGACCAGGTGGCCTGCCTACCAGCTACAACCGGTATCTTCCACCCTGGCCTCTCTGTACGGTGTGTGCTAGAAAGAGGTTGACAACTTACTGAACCGTACTCTACTTGCTGTAGAGACGAGTGGTAGTACGAAACAAGTATGGGGGTTAATGGAACAAGACTCGATCTACGGTCGACTCAGGAGGTTTAAGTATTCCCTGCATGATTAGCATAACGAATATATTTCAACCAACAGAGTCACCTCTCATATCACCTTGCCATGCCATACCAGACATAACCGTCCCGACGGAGACCGGCGACAAACTCATGCCTACCCAAGGCAGAGGTTTTCCCGGGTTCCTGCCGGTATGCATGCAAGGCACATGAGGGTGATTATCATCACAAGTGTGTTCATTTCCAACAGCATGGAAATCAATAACATGCACCCATGCATATGATCATGTCACATGAAATAACAAGTTTCTCCGAAGTGAGGTGATGTTATAAACGTGTCATCAAACACACAAAAATATTATGCCGGGGTTCAGAATGCTTGCCTTCAATGTGTGGTAAGGCAGGGTGTACTCCAAAACTTTTGAAAGTATATCTCCTCTCTTCAAAAATCCTATTTAGAAATAAATGAATTAACACACAAAATAAAAACAGCACAAAAAGTTGTTCTGAAATTTTTTCAAATAAATCTTAAAATAAACTAGACAATATTTGAGAGAGGTAGGAAAAAGAATTAATTCATTTGGAGTTATATTTAAAAAGATAAAGCCAGTCAAAGTTGTGGTCAAAAATCTGTTTTTAAAATAAAAATAGAAAAGAAAACGTTTCAGACAAGAATACGTTTTCGGAGCGGAGGAAACGTACTTTGTGATTTCACGTCTTCACTTAAGTCACGTGGTGGCGGGGCTGGGTCACTGACAGTGGGTCCAGGGGGCCCACTAGTCATGTTTGACCAGTCGCCCTCCCTCCCCTTCCTCTGGCCGAACAGAGGCGGGAGCTCCGACGATGTTCGCCGGCGAATGGCGGCACCGTTCGGGAAACGGAGGCCATCTGCGGGTTCAGGGGACCGAGACGGTCATTCCGGTGGTCGAAACGGTCTCTGGGGTGGACGGAGCTGCCGGCGGCGAGCTTCACAGCGGACGGTGGTCGTCGGGCAAAGTGGTTTTTCTCCCGCAGTGAGTCCCGATCGAAATCGAGCAAGGGGATGGATTCGCGAGGTGGAGAGGAAGCTCCTGGTGAAGAGAATGGGGAGGGGGAGGCTTTGGTGGCGCCGGAATGGTCGAGACAGCGGTGGCGGCTGGAGTTGCCGGAGATGAGGAAGACGGCCTCCTCGGGTCGATTGGCTGCCATGGGGAAACTGGAGGAGTGTACTGAGGCCGCCTGCAAACGGAACGTGCTCGGGGCCTCCTTAAATAGGCGCTCGGGGTCGGTTCCGACGGTGGCTGCGGATAAGGTCGCCGGCGACCGTCTTACTGTGCTGCAGAGCGACGTGGCGGTGGCTGGCTAGTTCCAGGGGCTAACGACGATCACTCCACTGTCGAAGGAGGCGAGCTGGCGCGCTGTGGTGGTTTGGGCGGTGCTGCTCATGGCGGTGGCGGGTGCGGCCACGGGCGTGGCGCCAAGTCGCTTGCTGGCTACGCTGCAGGGGGCGCGGAGGCGGTCGGGGCTTCTAGCGTGACGTGGCGAGAGGGAGAGGATTTGGATGAGCTCGGGGAAACTTATCCAGGGGGGTGAGTTGGCTCGGGCGTGAGCACGTGCAAAACGCGCGCTCTGCTCACACTCTGGGCGTGCACGGCACTCGTTCGACGAAATGCCAGGGCGAGCCAAGTTGCTAGGAAGCTAATGCAAATCCACAAGCCTAGGTTAGAGACATATAGAAGGCTACTAGACAACTTGGTTTGGACAGATGGGAAAGTTCACAACACAAACTTACAATCATGCCAAATCTGTCCATGCCCACAGGGTGTTTGATAAAATGCCAGAGGCATCTAGGCAGGTCTTGGAGGGGCAAATTCTTCCAGATCAGTGTCTCTTTGGAGGCACAAGAGGTTGGTGAGGTTAGTTAGTGAAAAGCATAAACTTGCTAGTGCAAGTTTTGCAGAACTTCAAATCTGGACAGGAGGTGAAGGGCATTATTTCATGAACCAAAAATGTGCCAATGGTTGCATGCTCCTGGACTTAGGAGTTTAACATGGAGGACTACAAGTAGGAAGAGGAATCATGGATAAAGGAGCAACTAAAAATGTGGTTGCTGTACAAACCATCATGTTGGGCCAGAATAAAGATGAGGTTGTTTCACTCAAAATTTTCAAGGAACAACCCTGGATTTTTGCATATAATGAAATGGTATGCTCCTACTGACATCCCAAAATTTTTGTGTAAGCTAGAAACAAATATTTAAAAGGGTTGTAGTGCAAAATTGCTCTCTGGACCAGAGAAGAAAATTGGGTGTAGAGCTCAAAATACTTCAAGAATAAAAGATATTTTTGTATAAAAGTGATTTAAAAACATCATATGACATCTCCAAATTTTGGTTGGATTTTTAGATAAATATATCAAATGGTTGTAGTTCAAAAAGAGCTCCAAATTTTAAAACAAGTCATTTAATGAATAAAGCTCAGGGTGAAATAATTTTATAAATAAATCTACTGATTGAGGGATGTTTTTAAATGAGAGGGAAAATAAGTCCAATATGCTTTGGAAGGATCCACTTGGGAAAAACTCCTTAATATTAAAAGAAAAGTTTTGAAATCAACAGATATATTCTTGCAGGCAAAAATTTTAAACTCTTGGCAAAATTTTAATAACTAAAACCTGGTTAAATTTTTGGGGTGTTACAATACTACCCCCCAAAAAAAAAATCTCATCCTCGAGATTTGCTAAGAGTTGTAAAACAAAAACACTTTTACTTGGTCAAAAGATCATTTTACACAGGCGGTAAAAAGAGGCTACAGTGAGAGGGCAATAAGTGGTGAGTAACTACAGTGTGGTACTGGCGCTGTGTGGAAAAATCCATGCTTATGAAAACGAGCGGTTTCTACGCTGGACGACGTGAATTTAGAATAAATTCTAAATTTAACAATACGCTGGTCGTACCCGAGAGCACAGTGCTCTCTCTGGCTGACATGTGGGACCGGGGCCCACTGTCAGTCTCTCATTCTTCCTCTGGCTCTCTCTTCTTCCTCTCTCCCGCGCGCTTCTTCTGACAAAAGCTCGGGTGAGGCTCTAATGGCAGAGGCGATGCCGGACTGGTTCGCGATCCTGGTATGCGGAGGGCTGGCGACACTGCTGGGGTTCTCCGTGCTCCTGTGTGCGATGATCCTTGATGATCGTCGCGATGCTGCTGCTCGGGTGTTGGCTCTCCGCGTTGGTGATGATCACGAGGAGTAGGTGAGGTGTGCCGGGTGCTAACTGTTGTTAGGGGGTGGTTAGCCAGATGTAACACCGTTGCAAAGTTTTGCAAACAGTGTATGTGCTCGGATGATTATGGTCGAGTGTCTGTGGTCGTTGTGCTGTGTGAAATAAAATAACCCATGTCGTGAGAAGATGCAGATGCAGCAGATCAGGGAAAAGAAATCTCCCTCCAGGATTATATGCGGAATAAAACAGTAATGCAACAGAATCACTCATATTAATTGAAGCTAAAGATTTACTTGCCGCGCAAACTCGGGGTACCACGCATAAGTTACAACACATAAATAAAAGTTGCGATAATAAATATAACAGTGACGTCTAAATCGAAAACGGTTACTAGACGAGGCCCTGAGAAAATGTCTCTGTCACAGGGATACACTCCTCTTCTATCGGGGAAAGTGGATTGACTAGACAATGAATGTGTCTCTCCTGGTCGGGCCTCTGTGATCTGCCGATGGCGATCTGAGGATTTAAATCTGCGAGACTCTGGAGATAACTCATCACGTGCTGGGCTAAATGCTCTTCCAACGCATAGGCACGATGGGTGAGGTTTGCGAGTATGGTCACAAAACCTCCAAGGCTGGTTGTTGTGGTCTCATTGTGCACGACGGGACCAGGTATTGTGGCTCGGTTTGGGGTAGAGGCTGTGTTGTGCTGGTTTGGGGCTAGCATGTCCTTTTTATAGTAAAAGGGAACGGAGTCTTCCTTTGCACGCTTGCGAATGAGACACCTTGGTGTTGGCTACCGGTGCATGACCGACAGGCTAGGTTGATACGTTGGGGACCGACTGCCAAAAGTGTCGGGGTCACTGTGTGGCTATCTAGTATGAGAAACTTTGGCTGGGGTTTGGTTATGGTCTGGTGGGTTGATTTGCCTAAGTTTTTCGACCTGGCTAAGATAGGATTAGCCAATGGTCAGCCTGGCTCTGATACCAAGTCTGTCACGACCGGTTTTTCCGGGTATAAATTTCCAGAAAAAGACCGTCGTGCTCATCAGCCCCAGGATTACTATTAGCTGATGAGGCTCCAACTTGATACAGAAATTCCAAGCAAAATACAAAATATGTAGTACAAGACCATTCTGGCCTGTGAGTACAACAAATGGTTTCTAGTGGTTGATGGCGGAAGCGGTTTGTGGATCATCAGTGTCTATGGGACTCCAATTCCCACAGGAATAGCTGACCAGGTTAACTCCTATCTTCACGAGGCTGCTATCATCGTTGCTTAGGTTCCGGGGCTGTCATCGCGTCGCTCCTCCCCGTGCAAGAAAATCTGGCCAAGTCAATAGCCAGTGACGAGCCAGTGAGTACTTTGAATGTACTCGCAAACATTAGAACACAGGTATAATATAACAAAGATGTGCTGAAAATATTTTATGCTCATGACGTCAGTCACAAAAGATAAATAAAACTCTGATGCGTGCAAGCAAGTTATTTATAGAAGTGCAATAACATAGTAGTATTAGAATGTATGAAATAACAAACAATGCCACAGTCGGGCGTCTGAGCGACACCACATAAAGGGCTTTAAAAGAAATGCCACAGTCGGGCGTCTGAGCGACACCACATAAAGGGCTTTAAAAGAAATGCCACAGTCGGGCGTCTGAGCGACACCACATAAAGGGCTTTAAAAGAAATGCCACAGTCGGGCGTCTGAACGACACCACATAAAGGGCTTTAAAAGAAATGCCACAGTAGGGCGTCTGAGCGACACCACATCAAGGGCTTTAAAAGAAATAATCATAGTGAAT
>NC_041389.1:123906490-123924381 GCF_002162155.2 Triticum dicoccoides
CAGTCGGGTGTCTGAGCGACACCACATAAAGGGCTTTAAAAGGAATGCCACAGTCGGGCGTCTGAGCGACACCACATAAAGGGCTTTAAAAGAAATGCCACAGTCGGGCGTCTGAGCGACACCACATAAAGGGCTTTAAAAGAAATGCCACAGTCGGGCGTCTGTGCGACACCACATAAAGGGCTTTAAAATAAACAATCATAGTGAATATCCCGGAGGTAGAACCATCCCAGAGATACTCGATAATAACAATAATATCACGGGTTAGTCAACAATAATAATAATCATAATCATCATAAGTCACAAGTCACAATCCATGTTGTTCCAGTTCTGGTTAACAGTTTCACCTCCGAAGACCGACACTAAGACCGATACTTGACCCATCCCAGACTGTAATCCTTAACCATGGACACGGCTATTCGAATAGGTTTATTCTCTGCAGAGGGTGTACTCTTTACCCACGAGTAACGGATTTCTTTAGTCCATCGGGACTAATTCCGTCTACGGTCTTTTTGTTGAAAACACTCCTAACTTGCACACACCAGCTTAACTCACCGGTGTCTGGAATCACCCACGACACCTGTCAAGCAAAACTCTAAGTGGGGAGGCTACAACCTCGCGTAGCATGGGATCAAATTTATACCGCGCGCTCTAAGGGGTGCCCCCCTCTCGGTCCCAACCGGAAACACCCATGCCCCCAGACCAGGTGGCCTGCCTACCAGCTACAACCGGTATCTTCCACCCTGGCCTCTCTGTACGGTGGGTGCTAGAAAGAGGTTGACAACTTACTGAACCGTACTCTACTTGCTGTAGAGATGAGTGGTAGTACGAAACAAGTATGGGGGTTACTGGAACAAGACTCATCTACGGTCGACTCAGGAGGTTTAAGTATTCCCTGCATGATTAGCATAACGAATATATTTCAACCAACAGAGTCACCGCTCATATCACCTTGCCATGCCATACCAGACATAACCGTCCCGACGGAGACCGGCGACAAACTCATGCCTACCCAAGGCAGAGGTTTTCCCGGGTTCCTGCCGGTATGCATGCAAGGCACATGAGGGTGATTATCATCACAAGTGTGTTCATTTCCAACAGCATGGAAATCAATAACCTGCACCCATGCATATGATCATGTCACATGAAATAACAAGTTTCTCCGAAGTGAGGTGATGTTATAAATGTGTCATCAAACACACAAAAATATTATGCCAGGGTTCAGAATGCTTGCCTTCAATGTGTGGTAAGGTAGGGTGTACTCCAAAACTTTTGAAAGTATATCTCCTCTCTTCAAAAATCCTATTTAGAAATAAATGAATTAACACACAAAATAAAAACAGCACAAAAAGTTGTTCTGAATTTTTTTCAAATAAATCTTAAAATAAACTAGACAATATTTGAGAGAGGTAGGAAAAAGAATTAATTCATTTGGAGTTATACTTAAAAAGATAAAGCCAGTCAAAGTTGTGGTCAAAAATCTGTTTTTAAAATAAAAATAGAAAAGAAAACGTTTCAGACAAGAATACGTTTTCGGAGCGGAGGAAACGTACTTTGTGATTTCACGTCTTCACTTAAGTCACGTGGTGGCGGGGCTGGGTCACTGACAGTGGGTCCAAGGGGCCCACTAGTCATGTTTGACCAGTCGCCCTCCCTCCCCTTCCTCTGGCCGAACAGAGGCGGGAGCTCCGATGATGTTCGCCGGCGAATGGCGGCACCGTTCGGGAAACAGAGGCCATCTGCGGGTTCAGGGGATCGAGACGGTCATTCCGGTGGTCGAAACGGTCTCTGGGGTGGACGGAGCTGCCGGCGGCGAGCTTCACAGCGGACGGTGGTCGTCGGGCAAAGTGGTTTTTCTCCCGCAGTGAGTCCCGATCGAAATCGAGCAAGGGGATGGATTCACGAGGTGCAGAGGAAGCTCCTGGTGAAGAGAATGGGGAGGGGGAGGCTTTGGTGGCGCCAGAATGGTTGAGACAGCGGCGGCGGCTGGAGTTGCCGGAGATGAGGAAGACGGCCTCCTCGGGTCGATTGGCTGCCATGGGGAAACTGGAGGAGTGTACTGAGGCCGCCTGCGAACGGAACATGCTCGGGGCCTCCTTAAATAGGCGCTCGGGGTCGGTTCCGACGGTGGCCGTGGATAAGGTCGCCGACGATCGTCTTACTGTGCTGCAGAGCAACGTGGCGGTGGCTGGCTAGCTCCAGGGGCTAACGACGATCACTCCACTGTCGAAGGAGGCGAGCTGGCGTGCTGTGGTGGTTTGGGCGGTGCTGCTCATGGCGGTGGCGGGTGCGGCCACGGGCGTGCCGCCAAGCCGCTTGCTGGCTACGCTGCAGGGGGCGCGGAGGCGGTCGGGGCTTCTAGCGTGACGTGGCGAGAGGGAGAGGATTTGGATGAGCTCGGGGAAACTTATCCAGGGGGGGGGGGTGAGTTGGCTCGGGCGCGAGCACGTGCAAAACGCGCGCTCTGCTCGCGCTCTGGGTGTGCACGGCTCTCGTTCGACGAAATGCCTGGGCGAGCCAAGTTGCTAGGAAGCTAATGCAAATCCACAAGCCTAGGTTAGAGACATATAGAAGGCTACTAGACAACTTGGTTTGGACAGATGGGAAAGTTCACAACACAAACTTACAATCATGCCAAATCTGTCCATGCCCACAGGGTGTTTGATAAAATGCCAGAGGCATCTAGGCAGGTCTTGGAGGGAAAAATTCTTCTAGATCAGTGTCTCTTTGGAGGCACAAGAGGTTGGTGAGGTTAGTTAGTGAAAAGCATAAACTTGCTAGTGCAAGTTTTGCAGAACTTCAAATCTGGACAGGAGGTGAAGGGCATTATTTCATGAACCAAAAATGTGCCAATGGTTGCATGCTCCTGGACTTAGGAGTTTAACATGGAGGACTACAAGTAGGAAGAGGAATCATGGATAAAGTAGCAACTAAAAATGTGGTTGCTGTACAAACCATCATGTTGGGCCAGAATAAAGATGAGGTTGTTTCACTCAAAATTTTCAAGGAACAACCCTGGATTTTTGCATATAATGAAATGGTATGCTCCTACTGACATCCCAAAATTTTGGTGTAAGCTAGAAACAAATATTTAAAAGGGTTGTAGTGCAAAATTGCTCTCTGGACCAGAGAAGAAAATTGGGTGTAGAGCTCAAAATACTTCAAGAATAAAAGATATTTTTGTATAAAAGTTATTTAAAAACATCATATGACATCTCCAAATTTTGGTTGGATTTTTAGATAAATATATCAAATGGTTGTAGTTCAAAAAGAGCTCCAAATTTTAAAACAAGTCATTTAATGAATAAAGCTCAGGGTGAAATAATTTTATAAATAAATCTACTGATTGAGGGATGTTTTTAAATGAGAGGGAAAATAAGTCCAATATGCTTTGGAAGGATCCACTTGGGAAAAACTCCTTAATATTAAAAGAAAAGTTTTGAAATCAACAGATATAATCTTGCAGGCAAAAATTTTAAACTCTTGGCAAAATTTTAATAACTAAAACCTGGTTAAATTTTTGGGGTGTTACAATAGAGCAATGATGAAAAAGGCTATCACTACATGCATATTTGGCTGGTGGAAAAGCTCTATGGTTATAATGTTTTTGCGAAAAGCCAATTTTTCCCTACTGCAAAGGAATAAATTTATTTAACTATCATGGTGGTTGTTAAACATTGAGAATGGTTGACAGCATTCTCAATCCCAATTAAAAGTACTCATTAAAACCCAACAATATTGATTTTAGTAACATGATGAGATTCACAGGAAAATCAAGTACTAGATAATCAAGATGTCCATAACCGGGGACACGGCTAATCAAGATTAGTTTGTACACTCTGCAGAGGTTTGCGCACTTTTCCCCACAAGACTCGATCGCCTCTGTTTGATTCCTCGCACTACATGATGTTTGAGAAACGATGACCGAGACATAGTCTTTCGGAAGCGCTAGCACCTTACATGCGGGTTGAAAGGATCGATATGGTTGACTAGAGGGGGGGGGGGTGAATATGCAACTAACAATTTTTAAGCTTTTCTTTACCAAATTAAACTTTGCAACAAAATAGGTTGTCTAGATGTGCAACTAGGTGAGCAACCTATATGATGCAATATCAACTAGCACGCAAGCAAGCAAGAGATGTAACAACAAGTAAGCTTGCGAAAGTAAAGGCACGAAATAACCAAGAGTGGAGCCGGTGGAGACGAGGATGTGTTACCGGAGTTCCTTCCTTTTAAGGGGAAGTACGTCTCCGTTAGAGCGGTGTGGAGGCACAATGCTCCCCAAGAAGCCACTAGGGCCACCGTATTCTCCTCACGCCCTCACACGATGCGAGATGCCGTGATTCCACTATTGGTGCCCTTGAAGGCGGCGACCGAACCTTTACAAGCAAGGTTGGGGCAATCTCCACAACAATCGGAGGTTCCCAACAACAACAACACCACGAAGCTTCACCACAATGGAGTATGGCTTCGAGGTGACCTCAACCGTCTAGGGTGCTCAACACCCAAGAGTAACAAGATCCGCAAGGGATAAGTGGGGGGAATCAAATATCCTGTGGTGGAAGTGTAGATCGGGCCCTTGTCACCCAATCCCGAGCAAGTCAACAAGTTTGATTGGCTAGGGAGAGAGATCGGGCGAAAATGGAGCTTGGAGCAACAATGGAGCTTAGAGGTGGAAGAGGTAGTCAACTAGAGGTAGAAGACACCCCTTATATAATCGTGGAAAAAATCCAACCGTTATCCACATGTTCAGCCCGTGACTCACGGTACTACCGCTCCAAGGAAGTGGTACTACCGCGAGGCTGCGCGGTACTACCGTGGACGACCACGGTACTACCGCGGCAACAGCACAGGCCGGAACAAGCCTGACGGAAGAGCAGTACTACTGCTGTCGCGGTACTACCGCTCCCCCTTGCGGTACTACCGCAAGGCAGGAGGGTCACGGCCTGGGAAGGGCGCAGATGAAATAAATTACATCCGTGCCTACTTCCGCTGAAACTGGGGTGGTGCAAAAACCCGACGCGGTACTACCGCTAGCGAGGCGCGGTACTACCGTGGCCGGCGCGGATGTAAAAAATTACATCCGCGCCTACTACCGTGACACTGCGGTACTAGATCGAAGGGCCACGGTACTGCGACTCCTAGGGAGCGGTACTACCATGGGCCCCCGCGGTACTACCGCGCTGGACGAGCGGTACTACCGTGGGGAGCGCGGATGTAAAAAATTACATCCGCCCCTATTACCGCACCGGAGCGGCACAAGGCCAGGGTGCCGCGGTACTACCGCACCAAAAGGGCGGTACTACCGTGACACGCCGCGGTACTACCGCTTGTACCTGTGGTACTACCGCAAGTACAGCAGTAGTCGCCAGTTTTTCGCACAACCAAGATAACGACGAGTAGCTCCAAAGTGCAAGGAAAGGAGGGACAAGTGTACGTGTGATTCCACCCTACCTTTCCGACGCGGACCCCCTCTTAATAGTACGGCTCTCCTACGACTCAACTCCACCAAAGAGAAACGTAGAACAACGTCGGCTTCAACAGTCTCCGAGGGGCACCGAATCGTCTTGTGCCTAATGAAGAAGTATCTGAGGGACTCAAGGCACACGATTAGTCCGCAAAAGCATTGTCATCAATCACCAAAACACTTAGGGGTAAATATGCCCTTACAATCTCCCCCTTTTTGGTGGATTGATGACAACACGGGATTTGCACATAGATAAGATAATTTAGAGCAGGGGCAAACCCCACCTCTCTAAAATATAGACGGGCTCCCCCTAGATGTGTGCACTTTAGATGAATGCTTTGGACTGCATGACACACAGACTAGGATCAACACTCCCCCTATATTTTAGAGACCAAGACATGATAATAAGCATAGCATAGCATGAAGATAGCACAATATAATACAAGCTTGCTAGGATAGATCGAGTGCATATGTCTTACTTACGAAGTAAGATAACCAAGGTTCAAACGAGAAAAACAACAAAGAGTTCAACTGAGAAAGCAGCAAACACACGACACACACGACTCGCAAACTCGCAAATCCCTACACTCTCTCCCCCTTTGGCATCGAGACGCCAAAAAGGCAGAGAGGGCACCTACACACACAAGAGGTGGCTCAAGCAGAGAAGTTGTCCCAAGCCTCTTCATCAGACGCCTCTGCAGCTGGAATGGACTCTTCGACATCCTCCTCAGACTCAGTCCACCTGTATCCTTGCTTCTCCATCCACTCGGTCTCAGGAGTGATGTGCTCCTTAGACCCGCCAGACACTTCCTCGCCATAGAGCTGCAAGACCTTGTTGTGCCGGCGACGACTCTCCTTGGACTCCACGTGAGCCCTGTACTGCCCCTTGGCTTGCATGCAGAAAAGAGACTTCATCTTATCCTTCAACTTCTTGGCCCATGATGGCCTAGAGTCACTCTGAGAGGGCCTAGCAGTACGGTCCTCAGCAACATCCTCGGCGCCAGCAACATCCTCATCAACAGCAGCCCTAGCAGCAGACGCCTCAGCACGAGTAGCGGTGTTGGCCCAGTTGGATTTGATCCGCAGACAAATGGGCTCATGGCGAATCCAGTCTGGAGCCAGGAACTCCTCCTCAGGGTACATCTTCTCCCATGTCTTCGAAATCAGCAGAAACAGGTAGGGCCCATAAATAGGCACCTTGCGGTTGAACACAGCAAACCGAAGCTCACACCACATGATGTGAGAGACATCCAGTAGCTGAGTCTGAGACGAGCGAGCCTCCTGGCAAATAAGCATCATGTCCACCATATAGGCATGAACCTTGTCTTTGTCACCGATGCGTGGGAACAAGGAGTTGCGGAAGATGCGGTACATGATATCCAGAAAGGGGTTGAGTACCAAAGTTGTCTTGCCATTGGAGAGCTTCTTCTCAACCATGAATGGGGTGAGCTTGTCCTTGTTGGCAGAGTCAACATTGCCATGAGGGCGAACACCCACTGGAGTGTCAAGCCCAGCATCAGAAACCTGAAGCAAATCCATGAACTCCTTCCAGGTAGCAGATAGTTGGCGGCCATTGGTCATCCAGGTCATCCTTCTTTCATCATTGGAGTGAAAAAACACTGAGGCAAAGAACTGACAGATGATCTCAGGGTCATAGTCCAGGTGGAAAGAGATCACATGCTCAATTCCAAACTACTCCACCAAGTCCGGAGCCTCCCCAAAGTAGTCACGGAACTTGTCCTTCCTCATGTGGTGCATATCAATCCACTTCACCTCCACATAGGTATTCTGCTTGTTCTTGATGACATCCAAGTAGATTTGGGTTTGGGTCTTGTTCCAGAACAGCTCACAGCCTCTGACAGTGGAGCGCGGGTGCACATAGGGGTGAAGCTGCCTAAGACGGACATACTCAGTAGGGCCTATCTCATCCATACCCCTGGCGGGCTCCTTGTGCTTGCTAGCTGTGGTCTTGACATTGCGCTTGGATGCAGATGATCCCTCGGGAACTTCTCCTGGGTTGCGCAGACGCTTGGAGCCAGTGTCACGAATGGGATTGGACCGGCGAGAGCCACCACCTGAGACACACACGCAAAGCACCAAAACAAAAGGCGAAGAGGATCAATGCAAAGGCCATAAAACAACACATGAAACCCATAGAAGGTATACGAGAAAGTTGGCATGCGATAGATGTGAGCCACGGTAGAACTGCCACTGTTTGCGGTACTAAAGGATTAGTACAGCTCCAGACGCGGTAGTACCATGCGGGGTCACGGTAGTACCGTGGCTGGGGCAGTAGTAGACTCTTAGTACCGCATGGTGCGTGGTAGTACCGCTCCCTAGGGGCGGTAGTACCGTGCGAGCGGTAGTACCGCTCCCTACGGGCGGTAGTACCGCGTCGCGTCAGATCTAACAGGATTTGAATCTGAAAAGAACCGCGAAACCATGGTGGTGCTACGGTGATCAGATCTAGCGCAAGACAACAATACAAGTGTAAATCCTATGCAATACCACACTCCTTCATCCTACTCTTGCAGAGATTTAGTCTAGGAATCTCAAGAACACACAAGTCTCCCCCAAAACCTAAAAGCACCAAACACAATCAAAAGGAGAAGGATTTGGGGAAAAACCTTGGTCCATAGCAAGAGCACGTGCTGGGGAATGATCCCACCGGACGGAATCACGGGAGGGAAGCCGGTGAAGGAGATCCGGCGACGAACGCCGGCTCCGTTCGTGAGCACGAGAGAGGAAGAGACGACGTGGAGAGAGAGGACACGAATGGGTATGGGGAGTTAGAACTCCCCCTGCCCGTCCTTATCCCCACGCGCTCGAACCAGTGTGGTAGTATCGCGGGTCATCGCGGTAGTACCGCTCGGGCGGAAGTACCACGCCGAGGCGGTAGTACCGCTCAACCAGGCGGCAATAAAAAATTACTGCCGCGTGGGGACGGTAGTACCGTGTTCCCATCTGCGGTAGTACCGTGGTAGGCCGCGGTAGTACCGTGGCCAACCGCGGTAGTACCATGAGCTCACGACACCGTAGGTTTCAAACGAGAGAGAGAAACGCCTTTGCATAGAAAACTGACACACACACGAAACCACAAGAACATGCGCCGACCAGAGATACAACAGGAAATCTCCAAGAAACAAAGCCTCTCGAGGAGAGGGGGCGGTGGCCGAAGCCACCTATGTTTGAGTTGGATGGTATGGCACCGCAAAGAATTATCCTTGGGCCCATGACCAAAACTCGTCTTTGAAGCACAAGTACCATCAAAAATGGCTAATGTGAAAGAGGTGATCTATTTATGCATAATGGGGGGAGGGAGAGTTCATTGAGAGAACAACACTCCCCCTATGTCCATGCCTACACCTAAACTAGACAACAAGTTGAGTGTGGTGGGGGGGGGGGGTGCACGGGTTCAAGTCACATTGCTCAAATCAATGATATTTAGCTCATGCCTTAACTTGCGAAATCTTGCTTCATCCAATGGCTTCGTGAAAATATTTGCAAGGTTATCATGAGTGTTGACATACTTGAGATCGATCTCCCCTCGCCTAATGTGATCCCGGATGAAGTGATATCGAATCTCAATGTGCTTCGTCTTGAAGTGTTGCACCAGGTTGAGAGAAATCTTGATGGCACTTTCATTGTCACACCAAAGAGGCACTTTGTCACAAATGACACCGTACTCCTTTAAAGTTTGCCTTATCCATAGGAGTTGAGCACAACAACTACCGGCCGCCACATACTCCGCTTCGGTGGACGAGAGAGACACACAACTTTGCTTATTGGAAGACCAACTTACCAAAGAGCAACCAAGAAATTGGCACCCTCCGGACGTGGACTTCCTATCCACTTTGTCTCCCGCCCAATCGGAATCCGTGAAACCTTCAAGCTTGAAGTTTGCTCCTCTTGGGTACCATAAGCCAAAGTTTGGGGTATGAGCCAAATATCAAAGATTCGCTTGACCGCCACAAAGTGACTTTCCTTTGGTGCGGCTTGAAAACGTGCACACATCCCCACACTCAACATGATATCTGGTCTAGATGCACAAAGGTAAAGCAAGGAGCCAATCATGGAGCGATATACCTTTTGATCCACCGCTTTACCATTGGGATCGATGTCAAGTTGGCACTTGGTAGGCATTGGTGTAGTAGCCGGCTTGACATCACTTAGCTTGAATCTTTTAAGCATGTCTTGAGTGTATTTGGCTTGGTTGATGAAGGTTCCTTCTCTTCTTTGTTTGATGTCGAAACCAAGGAAGAACTTCAACTCTCCCATCGAAGACATCTTAAACTTGGAGGTCATGAGAGCGGCAAATTCTTCATTGAAAGCTTTGTTAGGAGAACCAAAGATAATATCATCAACATATAGTTGGCATACAAACAACTCCCCGTTAACCTTCTTAGTAAAAAGAGTGGGGTCGATTAGCCCCACCTCAAATCCACGATCTTGTAACAACTCGGTAAGGTGGTCATACCACGCACGTGGGGCTTGTTTAAGGCCATAGAGTGCCTTATCAAGTTGGTACACATGATCCGGAAAGTAGGGATCCTCGAACCCGGGGGGTTGTTTGACATAGACCAACTCATTAATAGGACCATTAAAAAAGCACTTTTCACATCCATTTGTTGCAACTTAAAGTTGTCATGGGAAGCATAAGCAATCAACAAACGAATGGATTCAAGACGAGCAACGGGAGCAAAGGTTTCACCGTAGTCGATACCCTCGACTTGGGAGTAGCCTTGTGCTACCAATCTCGCCTTGTTGCGAATGATGTTCCCATGAGCATCTTGCTTGTTCTTGAAGATCCACTTGGTTCCAATGATGTTGTGGTTCCCGGATGGTCTTGGCACCAATCTCCACACCTTGTTGTACTCGAAGTTGTTGAGTTCTTCATGCATGGCATTGAGCCAATCCGAGTCTTCGAGCGCCTCATAGACCTTTTGGGGTTCCACACAAGAGACAAACGCGTGATGTTCACAATAGTTTGCTAATTGTCTACGAGTGCTTACCCCCTTTCTTAGGCTTCCAACCACATTTTCCATGAGATGGCCGTGGGTGGTGAGCTTGGAAGCAATCTTCGCGGCACGATGCTCTAATTCCTCCTCGGGTGTGGAAGGAGGAGGGTTGACTTGATCATCTTGAGCGCCGTCTTGAGCTTGTTCTTGATCTTGAGGTTGCTCTTGATCTTGAACTTGCTCGAGGGGGAGAACTTGACATTGGGCATCATCTAGAGGTTCATCACCATCTTGAGGTTGACCTTGCCCTTGGTCTTGTTCATGAGCTTGAGGGCCTTCACTTTGTTCTTCGGAAGCGCGTGGGTCTTGATGAGGTGATGGCTCTACTTGAGTAGAGCATTGTCCTTCTCCCTCGGCCACAAGGGGTTCCTCAATGGGTAGGATTTGACCAATACCCATTCTTCTTATGGCTTGGGGAGGAATTTCATCACCTACATCACAAGTACCACTTTGCTCCACTTGGGAGCCGTTATTTTCGTCAAACTCCACGTTACACGTCTCCTCAATGAGTCCGGTGGACTTGTTGAGAACACGGTAAGCATGAGAGTTTGTAGCATAACCAACAAATATGCCCTCATGAGCTCTAGCCTCAAATTTAGACAAACGAACACCTTTCTTGAGAATGAAACACTTACAACCGAACACCCGGAAGTACTTGAGGTTGGGCTTGTTGCCGGTGAGAATCTCATAAGGAGTCTTGTTCAAGCCTTTGCGAAGATAGAGCCGATTGGATGCATGACATGCGGTGTTGATGGCTTCGGCCCAAAAGTTGTATGGAGACTTGAACTCCGCCATCATGGTCCTTCCCGCATCCATCAATGTCCGGTTCTTCCTCTCCGCAACACCATTTTGTTGAGGGGTATAAGGTGCCGCATATTGATGCTTGATCCCCTCATCACTAAGAAACTCATCCAAGGTGTAATTCTTGAACTCGGTGCCGTTGTCGCTTCTTATTGTCAAGATCTTTGCATCATGTTGACGTTGAGCTTCATTTGCAAAGTTGATGACGGTTTGTTGGGTCTCACTCTTCCTCTTGAAGAAGTATACCCAAGTGTATCTTGAATAATCATCCACAATCACCAAGCAATACTTTCTTCCTCCAAGACTATCAAAAGATGGAGGCCCGAAGAGATCCATGTGAAGGAGCTCCAAGGGTCTCTTCGAGTAGATGATGGTTGAGGGAGGGTGAGCCTTTTCATGAAGCTTTCCTTCGATACAAGCACTGCACGCACGATCTTTGGCAAAACTAACATTTGTTAGTCCACGGACATGGTCCCCCTTGAGAAGACTTTGCAAAGATCTCATATTGACGTGGGCTAAACGGCGATGCCAAAGCCATCCCACGTCAACTTTAGCCATTAGGCATGTCGCGGTCTTAGTGGGTCGCTCCGAAAAGTTAACCACATAGAGACCGTTCTCGACATGCCCAACAAAGGCTACTTTAAGAGTCTTGCTCCACAAGAGGGCCATGGTATCAATATCAAAGAATGTAGCAAAGCCCATGAGTGCAAGTTGACGAACGGAAAGTAAATTGAATGCAAGGGACTCAACAAGCATGACTTTCTCGACCGTTAGATCATGAGAAATGAAAACCTTGCCGAGGCCCAATACCTTAGAATGTGATGCATCACCCCACTCGACATTGGTGGGCATAGACGGAATCTCTTGCACGTCCACCACCAAGTCCTTGCTCCCGGTCATATGATTTGTTGCTCCACTATCGAGCAACCATGATCCCCCACCGGAAGCAAACACCTACACGAGATCAATTCTTGGTTTTAGGTACCCATTTAGTAATGGGTCCTTCAATGTTAGTAACAAGGGTCTTGGGAACCCAAATAGACCATTCAATGTACTCATAAGAAGAACCAACAAATCTAGCATAAACATGTCCATCACTAGCACGACACAACACATATGAAGGGTTAAAGTCGCCGGCTTTGTTTGAGGAAATGCTTTTGCCCTTTTGGACATCAACTTCCTTCACTTTCTCCTTCTTCTTCTTAGAAGCACCCTCTCCCTCTTTCACGAACGTTTGTTTGAGAGAAGGAGGACGATTGGCCTTGTTGTTCTTCTTCTTCTTGCTCTTGGACTTGGGTGCAAACCCAATTCCTTATTTGGCCACAACTTCCTTTTGATTGCTCAAAAGGTCGTTGAGGTTTTTCTCACCTTGAATGCAAGACACAAGGCCTTTCTCAAGTTGATCCTTCAACTTGGCATTTTCCTCTACAAGATGCACATGCTCACAACAAGGGTTAGTAGCACATGCATTATCAATTAATACCATATGAGGAAAGGTGGCCTTTTCCTTGATTAGCTTGACTTGGAGTTGAGCATGAGACTCTTTGAGGCTAGCATGAGTACCCTTCAAGACCTTGTGGGCCTTGTCAAGTATCTCAAACTCCTCTTTGAGTCTAGCATGATCAACCCCAAGTTTAGCCTTCTCGGAGGTTAGCACACGAGACATGACAAGAGCATGATCAAGATCTTTCTTTAACTTAGCATGGTCATCATTGTGTGACTCCTCAAGAGTCAAACGATGCACACGCTCTTCCTCAAGAGCATTTGAGAGATCGGATATCTCATCGGCATAGTCACGACTATGACCTTCCATCTTGGAGATGGTTTCTTCATGAGCCTCGATCATGTCATTGGCCTCACCAAGTTGTTCCAAGAGAGCAACAAAGTGCTTCTTGGACTTTCCCTTGAGCTTACTCATAAAAGACTCAAATTCATTCACTTCCTCATTAGACTCAACATGTCCATCAACGCAATCCTCCAAGGAGGGATTAGTAATGATGGTGGTTGTGATGTTGGGGGTTACCTTGTTTGAAGCTTTAGCCATGAGGCATCTAGCGGTGATGTTTTCGTTGGGTGATTCGAAGAGAGACACCCGAGGAGTAGCAATGGCAATGGACGCCATGGCCGTTGCTTCTTCATTTTCATCATCATCGTCATCCTCTTGGTATTCTTCTTGAACCACCAACCCACGAGTGGGAGTCTTCTTGGCGAAGTTGTTCTTGTTGGGGAAGGACTTGGCTTTGTCTTTCCGAATGAACTTGCCACCATTGTCTTCCCGCTTCTCATAAGGACAATCCGCAACGAAATGGATCACATTGCCACAGTTGAAGCAAGTTCTAACTCATTGCTTGCCCTTGACGCCACTTGAGTTGTTCTTGTTGAAGTTGGGTCTTGAGCTCTTCTTGCTCCAAAGCAAGAGCCATGTGCTCGTGGTAGTCAAACTTGGTGTCTTCGGGGTTGCTTTCCTCATCTTCCACTTCTTCCTCTTCTTCCATAATAACCTTGGCCTTCAAAGCAAGGTTAGGCTTCTTTGCTCTTTGAGAACGGAGCATCGCATTGTCGGCGGTCTTGTCCAAGATGCTCATTGCCACGAGCTCATCCAACACTTCACTTGAGGTCATGGTGTGGAAGTCCGGTCGTTGACGAATGATGGAGGACATGGCCTTGTTGTAGGGCATCATGGCCTTGAGGAACTTCCGCTTGATCCAATTGTCATCCGTGTCCTTGCTTCCATGATCTCGAAGTGCCACCGCGAGTTTGGTCACTCTTCGAAAGAGCTCACGAGGTTCTTCATCTTCTTTCATTGCAAACTCATCGGCTTCATCTTGCACCACTTCATAGTTGGAGCGTTGAATGCTAGCACTTCCACGATAGAGACCCTCGACACATTTCCATGCTTCTTTAGCCACGACATGGGGTCGAAGGTGAGGGAGATCTTCGGGAAGAATTGCATCTTGGATGATGAAGAGAGCACTCTCATTGAATTGATTGTCCACGGCTTCTCGAGGGGTGAAGTTGCTTGGGTCATGAGGATAAAAACCTTCTTCAATGATTCTCCAAAGGTTAGTGTTCACATGTTTCAAATGACGCTTAAAGCGATAGACCCAATTATAAAAATCTTCATGTTTCTCATATTTAGGAGGTGGACCGGCATGATTCAAATGAGTGGAGGGGATTGGCCCTCCATAAACCGGGGGTTCCACATGGGCAAAGATGCCGGTGCCATTTCTACCACTAGTAGAAGGACTCTTTTCATTGTTAGCTTCCCCCTTGTCGGAGATAGCATCTGTCACCTTGTTAGTAGGATCACCCACTTTCATAGGCGCGGTAGATAGTTTAAGTCCCTCTAGAAAATCATTAAACATGCTTTTAACCTCGGCCGTCATGGAGGTTTTCAATGTGTCTAAAGCCACATTGAATTCCTCACGAGAGATCGAGGTTCCCCCTTCGGCCAAAGACGAGATGGGATTCACACCGGAGTGTTCCTCCGCACCATCGTTGGTGTCAACCATACTCTTCGGACGGCAAAGTCCTTAATAAGAGACGAGGCTCTGATACCAATTGAAAGGATCGATATGGTTGACTAGAGGGGGGGGGGGTGAATAGGCAACTAACAATTTTTAAGCTTTTCTTTACCAAATTAAACTTTGCAACAAAATAGGTTGTCTAGATGTGCAACTAGGTGAGCAGCCTATATGATGCAATATCAACTAGCACGCAAGCAAGCAAGAGATGTAACAACAAGTAAGCTTGCGAAAGTAAAGGCACGAAATAACCAAGGGTGGAGCCGGTGGAGATGAGGATGTGTTACCGGAGTTCCTTCCTTTTAAGGGGAAGTACGTCTCCGTTAGAGCAGTGTGGAGGCACAATGCTCCCCAAGAATCCACTAGGGCCACCGTATTCTCCTCACGCCCTCACACGATGCGAGATGCCGTGATTCCACTATTGGTGCCCTTGAAGGCGGCGACCGAACCTTTACAAGCAAGGTTGGGGCAATCTCCACAACAATCGAAGGCTCCCAACAACAACAACACGACGAAGCTTCACCACAATGGAGTATGGCTTCGAGGTGACCTCAACCGTCTAGGGTGCTCAACACCCAAGAGTAACAAGATCCGCAAGGGATAAGTGGGGGGAATCAAATATCCTGTGGTGGAAGTGTAGATCGGGCCCTTGTCACCCAATCCCGAACAAATCAACAAGTTTGATTGGCTAGGGAGAGAGATCGGGCGAAAATGGAGCTTGGAGCAACAATGGAGCTTAGAGGTGGAAGAGGTAGTCAACTAGAGGTAGAAGACACCCCTTATATAGTCATGGAAAAAATCCAACCGTTATCCACATGTTCAGCCCGCGACTCACGGTACTACCGCTCCAAGGAAGCGATACTACCGCGAGGCCGCGCGGTACTACCGTGGATGACCACGGTACTACCGCGGCAACAACACAGGCCGGAACAAGCCTGACGGAAGAGCAGTACTACCGCTGTCGCGGTACTACCGCTCCCCCTTGCGGTACTACCGCAAGGCAGGAGGGTCACGGCCTAGGAAGGGCGCGGATGAAATAAATTACATCCGTGCCTACTTCCGCTGAAACTGGGGTGGTGCAAAAACCCGACGCGGTACTACCGCTAGCGAGGCGCGGTACTATCGTGGCCGGCGCGGATGTAAAACATTACATCCGCGCCTACTACCGCGACACTGCGGTACTAGATCGAGGGGCCACGGTACTGCGACTCCTAGGGAGTGGTACTACCGTGGGCCCCCGCGGTACTACCGCGCTGGACGAGCGGTACTACCGTGGGGAGCGCGGATGTAAAAAATTACATCCGCCCCTACTACCACACCGGAGCGGCACAAGGCCAGGGTGCCGTGGTACTACCGCACCAAAAGGGCGGTACTACCGTGACACGCCGCGGTACTACCGCTTGTACCTGCGGTACTACCGCTTGTACCTGCGATACTACCGCAAGTACAGCAGTAGTCGCCAGTTTTTCGCACAACCAAGATAACGACGGGTAGCTCCAAAGTGCAAGGAAAGGAGGGACAAGTGTACGTGTGATTCCACCCTACCTTTCCGACGCGGACCCCCTCTTAATAGTACGGCTCTCCTACGACTCAACTCCACCAAAGAGAAACGTAGAACAACTCCGGCTTCAACAGTCTCTGAGGGGCACCGAATCGTCTTGTGCCTAATGAAGAAGTATCTGAGGGACTCAAGGCACACGATTAGTCCGCAAAAGCATTGTCATCAATCACCAAAACACTTAGGGATAAATATGCCCTTACACAGGTAGACCGGTACACCTACTTTCCCCTACATCTGCTAGTCCACCCGTAAGAGTTCGCACGACTTAATCAACTATGCCAGAGCCCATAATGGCTTGTGGCTGCACACATAAGTTTCTAGTTTGAATAATCTCATGATCCCTTTGAGCCTGGGTGGCGGTCCGAAGAAATACAGGAAAGTCCTGATAGAAACCAGGTGCCTCAATCCACCCAGATGTGTGTTTAAGTTGCCACCTTAAATAAACCATTAATTAACAATCTCACATCTGTCATGGATACACTCACCCAATCCACGTCTACTAGCATAGCATGGCATAATAAGCAAACGTAGAAGTAACTCCCAAGGGTTTGAAAATAAAACAGGTAATAGGTACTACCTCAATCTACTTCCCAAAACCCACAATTTAATTCAGATCCTAATCATGCAATTGTTTGAGGATTGATCTAATGCATAAAAACTGGGTATGAAAAGGGATATGATCAAAGTATGAACTTGCCTGCAATGTTGATGAAGATGATTCGCACTCAAAACTCTTGATAGTTCTACTCGTCACACTCCGGTCAATCTATCGTGAGCAAGCAATAGTAACCATACATAAGCAATCACTCACAAGCACCGGAAAGAACGAAGAGTACGATTCAGAAAACATCAAAACCAAGCAAATGACTCTTGCAACAGAAAACAATTTCTAACAGTACCAAAATTAAGTGAATTTGGCCTTATCAGAAAGTTTAGGTCAAGAGCTTCGAGATGCAAACAGAATCACTCAAATCGGAGTTATAAAACTCAAGTTACGATCAAACGAAGTTCAAATACAAATCTGTTTGAATTCAAATTTTAAACTTTCAAAAACATGTTTAAGTTGTTTTACTGGATAGAGGAGAACATAACAAAGAAGTGGGCATTGGTTTCGTTGAATTTGGACAAACGAGCAAAAAGTAGCGAACATTTGAAAATCAGGGGCTAATCTGTAAATAAAATCATCACAGATAGGTCCCTGGCCGAAATAAAAGGAAAAAAATACTAAACAACGAACATTCACTGCCGAACGTTATCTAACGAATCTGTTCGCTCCAGATCCTAAACGAGCGAACGTCCACTAAAAAGTACAAACCGATTCGAAAAGAAAAAAACCCAGCTAAATCTAATCCGGGCCGTGGGTTTCAGATCTGACGGCTGAGGGACGAAGCGGCTTAATGCGGCGGTTGACGGCGCCGGCGGGGAGGAAGACGGCGGCGGCGGCTTCGGCCTCGGACGGGGCCGGCTGCTCCAGGGTCGGCGGCGACGGGCGGAGGCACGGGGAGGTGCGGCGCGACGAG
>NC_041389.1:123924966-124016830 GCF_002162155.2 Triticum dicoccoides
ACGAGGGGAAGGCAGTGGCGGTGTCGGCGCTCGGCTGCGGAGTCGGAACAGAGCGGGGCGGCGGCGGTGGATCTCGCCGGCGGCGGCGGGATGCGGCGCAAGGGCGGCGGCGCGAGATGCGAAAAGGAGAGGGGGGGTCCCGGGCGGCGGCTTTATGAGGGGGGGCCTACGCGAGGCTTGGAGAAGGGGGCAGGAGGAGGCCGGAGGCGGCACGGCCTCCCATGGCGGCGCGGCGGCGTGGAGGCTCGGGACTCCGTCCCGAGCTCGGGGACGAGCGGCGCGGCTAGGCTGGGCCTTGGCCTGGCTGGGAGCTGGGCCGGCTCAGTTCGGCAGAGGGAATATTTTTTTAAACACAATACAGAAAACAACAAAAAAAGAATAAACCAGCAAAATAATTAAAATACTATAGGCATATAATATATCAAAATTTTCAGAAAATTATTTCCAACAACATGGACATTTTGCTAAGGTCAAATAAAATCGACACAAATTTAAATAAAACAAAGAGTGCTACTGCCCTACTAAAATCCAATAAAAATCATTTTAAAAATACCAAAATTAATTCAAATTTATTTATCTCCAATTTTCTGATGTAGGGAATCATGTTACCCTATTTTCCATATATTTTATTTTTGGAGAAAAATAATTTGAATAAAACTCAAATAACTCCAAATTGAAAAATAAATTCAAAAGAACTTTGAATTTAATCCTTTGAAACTCCCAACTCATATTTCATATGTTTTGAAGAAGTCCTTTTTATCTTCGCTCGTGAAAATCATTGAGTTGCATAAAGTTCCTGGATTTGAAATATTTCCAAATAAGATTCAAATCTTTTCAAATCCCTTTTCATTTATTTAAAAATGGAAGAAGTCATGTTATCTTCTCTCCAGGGTTTTGTGATGAAATGAAGTTGAATTCAAGGAGACCAGAAAGCAAAGATGAAAGTTTGGGAAAGTCCTTTTATTCCCTCTCATTTAACTTTCAAAAAGTTTCGAATTTCACTCAATCAATCACACAACAATCAAGCAACAATCAAATCTATCTATTTATTATAATATTCCAAAATTTAGAATTTTGGGATGTTACAATCCTTGACATTGTTGTTCAGCTGATAAAGATTTTCGTGGAATATGTAGCAACCAGTATGGGAATCCAGGTCCCGCCATTGGTCATTGACCGCGGAGGAGTCTCGGTCATGTCTACATGATTCTCGAACCCGTAGGGTCGCACGCTTAACGTTCGGTAGCACTAGGTTAGTATTGAGATATTAGTATGGTGAATTCCGAAGGTTTTTTGAAGTACCGGATGGTAACCGAGATGTACGAGGAGCTCCGGAATGGTCCAAAGGTAAAGATTCATATATGGAAAGTTGTTAGCAGGGTTCTGGAAAAAGTACAATTTTTTCGGTATTGTACCATGAAGCTTCCAGAAGGTTCCGGAGAGGTCCGGAAGTCCACAGATGGTTTGACTACGTCCCTTAGGCAAGCATGGGCTATAGGGGGCGCCCTGGCCTTATTGGGCCAGGTGCACCAGCCCCTCCAAGGCCCATGCGCATGGGGAAGGGAAACCCTAAAGGGGACGACCCTCCACTTGGCTTGGAGGGCACTCCTCCCCCTTGGCTGCCACCCTCCCCCTTGGAGGAGGGGCTAGGGTTGGCTAGCCCTCCCTATGCCCTATATAAAGGGAGGAGAGGGTATGTGCGCCACATCCATCCACCCTTAGCTACCCCTCTCTCCTGTTGCTCCTCCTCCATGTTTCATTTACTGCTTGGCGAAGGCCTGCTTGGGTTGCCGCTGCAATCACCACCACCATGTTGTCTTGCTGGTCACGATCTCATCTACCTCCTCTCCTTCGCTTGCTAGATCAAGAAGGAGAGGACACCACCAAGCTGAACGTGTGCTAAACTTGGAGGTGTCGTCCATTCCGCGCTAGATCATGATTGGATCGCAAAGAGTATGACTACATCAACTACGTTATATACGCTTCCACTTTTGGTATACAGGGGTACGTAGACACACTCCCGTCTCGTTGCTATGCATCTGCTAGATTAGATCTTGGGTGTTTTGTAGGAATTTTTTTACTTTCATGCAACGTTCCCCATCAGTGGCATCATGAGCTAGCTCTATGCGTAGATGTGCATGCACGAGTTGAACACAAAGAAGTTGTGGGCATTGATGTTCAAATTGCTTACTTCCTTTGTTAGTTTGGATTTGGCAGCATTGTGGGATGAAGCGGCTCGGACCAACCTTGTCTGTTCTCTCACAAGAGACTGGTTTCACTGACTAACATGCAACTTGTATTGCATAAAAGTGGCTGGCGGGTGTCTGTCTCTCCCACCTTAGTTGAATCTAATTTGACAACGGCGGTCCTTGTAGAAGGTTAAGAGGCAACTTGCATATCACTATTGTGGTTTTGCATAGATAATAATGGTTCTTATAGTTTGCCCTAGCAGCCACGTAAAAATTGCAATAACAAAGTAGAGGATGTCTAACTTGTTTTTGCAGGCCCTGTTGTGATGTGGTATGGCCAAAACATGATGTGATATGAGTTGATGTATGACATGATCATGTTTTCTAATAGGTTCACGACTTGCATGTAGATGAGTGCGGCAACCGCCAGGAGTCATAGGGTTGTCTTTAATTTATTGTATGACCTACATGTCAATCTTTAAACACCATGTAATTGCTTTGCTTTATCACTATGAGTTAGCAATAGTCGTAGAAGAAATAGTTGGTGGAGACAACCACATGACGGCATAATGATGGAGATCATGGTAGGGGCGGGCCCAGGATTTCAACAGTGTGTATTCAAAATTTCAAAGGCGGTTTTTGAAAGCCTATAGCCTAGTTTTGGTGTATATAACTGATTCTAGTACCAGTTCATAATATAATAAATTCATAGAATTGGTCATAACTTCAAACTATCCACCATATAGAAATACTAATTCTTCAACATATCAAGGTGCCAACATCTAAGATATATAGAGACAGAAAAAACAAATGGTGAAAAAGCTTACCTTTTATAGGATCACTTTCCGATCCTTGAGGCTTTGAAAATGAGTGATAATGTCCTCTTCCTTAATTTGCAAGAAGAAATCTCTCAAGATGAATGTAACCAAGAAATCATTCAAGGATTTTTGCCCCATCTTGCTTCCTATCTTCTTAACTTTTAAACAAGCTAGGCCTCATTCGGTTTGGAGGAAACCAAAACGTAGAATTTAGGAATAGTAACAGGAAGTTGATAGGATGGCACTTGCCATCCTAAGAAATTGTCTTGCCTTGTTCCTACACACAAAATGAGCTTTGAGTGGATGTGTAGATTCCTCTAAAAACATAGGAAATGAATAGTATTCCTACAAAAATTTCCGTACACCTATAAACCGAATGCATATGTAGGAAAATTTCCTCTAAAACCTTTGTTCCTATGCTTTTCTTGTAAAAATCCTTCAAAACGAATGAGACCTAAGAGGCATGAGATACAAAGGAAAACCAATAACCAACATCAAATTAGTTCAACTAAGAATTGGTAAGGGAGGAGCAACCCCAGATCCCGATTTAATAGTCCTAATGTATTAAGCCACATGAACACATCTAATTTCAATGAACAGATCATATGTACTGCTACTTGAACCCAGGGCTTTAAATTGAAGACCAATGTGCGTGCAATGATCAGTACCAAAGGGAGTGACGAATGGATGTCGTGTCGCCCGCTAGTGCCTGCTATCAGTGTCAAAACCAGCGCATCTCGGGTAGGGGGTCACGAACTGTGTGTCTAAGGCTAATGGTAATAGGAGGCAGGGGACACGATGTTTTACCCAGGTTCGGGCCCTCTCAATGGAGGTAATACCCTACTTCCTGCTTGATTGATCTTGATGATATGAGTATTACAAGAGTTGATCTACCACGAGATCGTAGAGGCTAAACCCTAGAAGCTAGCCTATGATTCTGATTGTCCTCGTCCTATGGACTAAACCCTCCGGTTTATATAGACACCGGAGGGGGATAGGGTTACACAGAGTTAGTTACAAGGAAGGAGATCTAACATCCGAATCGCCAAGCTTGTCTTCCACGCAAAGGAGAGTCCCACCCAGACACGGTACGAAGTCTTGAGTCTTGTATCTTCACGGTCCAACAGTCTGGCCAAAGTATATAGTCCGGCTGTCCGGATACCCCCTTATCCAGGACTCCCTCAGTAGCCCCTGAACCAGGCTTCAATGACGATGAGTCCGGCGCATAGATTGTCTTTGGCATTGCAAGGCGGTTTCCATCTCCGAATACTCCAAAGTAAATCTCGAACACTTAAATCGTGTCCGGCTCTGCAAGACGATTTTCACATTCCACCGTAGAGAGAACGATATTCCACGAATATAATCTGCTGACAACTTTAGATAACGTGACATCACACCATGGTCGAGTCATTATTCGAACCGTTTTTCCACAACCAGCCACCGCACATGTTGCGAGGCAGTTTCCTTGGCACGTCTTGTCGAAGTAGAGATCATGTCCCCTTATCACGGGATCCTCATTAATACGGGTAAGGGTAACCCAACCGTGCTATTAATCGTGGCGCTTGGAAAATAAGCGATTCCATCAGGCAAGTGGGGAGGCACACCGTTTTTGCCACCTCTATAAAGGGATAAGGATCTCCCATTTTTACCCACGCCTTCTTCCTCCTTTGCTTATCCATTCTCGCACCCTCGAGCTCCAGCGCCCTAGTTCACGCCTTCTCCGCACAGCCAAACATGTTCGGAGCGGGAAGCAAGTGGGTGGCCTCCACCGTCAAGGAGGAGCATATTACGAAGCTCCGGGCGGCCGGATACTTGGCCGCAGATATCGCGCACCGGCTCCCGGACGCAGGGCAGATTATTCCGACTCAGGGGCCCCACGAGAGGGTCGTGTTCCTCACCCACTCCGTCCACGGACTGGGATTCCCACTCCACCCATTTGTCCGCGGGCTCCTGTTCTATTATGGGTTGGATTTTCATGATCTGGCCCCTAACTTCATCCTCAACATCTCGGCGTTTATCGTCATGTGTGAGGCTTTTCTCCGCATCAGGCCCCACTTTGGCCTGTGGCTAAAGATCTTCAACGTGAAGCCAAAGATAGTGGTCGGCCAGCAGGCGGAGTGCGGTGGCGCCATGGTGGGCAAGATGCCCAGCGTCACCTGGCTCGAAGGCTCCTTTGTGGAGACCGTGAAGAGGTGGCAATCGAGGTGGTTCTACTCACCGAGCCGCGCGACGCCAACTGGGTGGCGGCCCCCGAATTCTGATCCGGCATCCCTGTGCGGCTTACTTCCTGGAAGAGGAAGGACCAAGCCTGGGGCATATCCGCGGAGCTGACCGGACTCCAAAACTGTGTCGAAAACATGATAACCAAGAATATCAAGCTAGTCAATGTGGTCCAGGTCATGCTATTTCGCCGGATTCTCCCATGTCAGAGACGGGCATTCAACCTGTGGGAGTTCGACGCGGCCCAACACCAGACACTGCAAGAGCTCTTTGACACGACGCACAAAGATGCCTGGAAGGTGTTGTTCAAGGCGAGCGAAGTTCCTCCTCCCACCTCTAAGGATCGCGGACTCAGCGTCCGACGCCAGGCCAATGCGGTAAGCATTCTACATTTCGCAAGATTTGCCCTTCCTCAGTATATTCGTGGGAGAAACTTAGGCCACTGTGCTGATTTTAACAGGAATATGTGGCGGGAGGAGCGGATCGACTGTCCGGCTCCGTTGCCCGAGGACCCAGCAGACGAACTCCTGACGAAGATGCTGGTTCTGGCACCCTATGAGGTGCCGGCGAAGAAGGCCAAGAAAAAGGCCAAGGGGACCAGAAGAAGTTCCTGGCGCAACATGGTGCTGGACTCATCGTCCGAGGACACCAGGGCACACTCCTCCAATGACAACGAGGAGGAGGAGGAAAATCCTCTCCCCGAAAATGAGGGGGGGGGGGAGAAGAGGAAGGCCACCCTTTCCAGGGAGGCCGAAGGGTCCAAGAAGGGACGGACCCTCCCTCCTGACCACTCCGCAACCGCCGCCAATAGCGAGGAGGAGTGGCTACCCAGGGGCAAGCCCCTAGCGAGATCGTAAGTACCCGCACTCTGTAATACTTTTTTTGCGACTTAACTTCATAGTTTGTTATAACGCCGAACACGCATATGCAGTCCGGCCAGGTCCCATCCCGAGGTATCCTCTTCGGATGGGTCTCTGAGTGATTCGGCAATGAATTCACTCCCGACGGCCACCTCCCCTCGGCCTGCGGATGACACGGAAGTGTTGTCCCAAAGGGTACCAGAGCAAGGGGAGGCGGTCCTGGAGACACCCCAAGGTGAAATTCCAGACGCCGAGCACATGGGTGGTAAAATCCCCATAGATTATGCTGACGAGAGCCGCAGCAAGTTGGGCTCCCAGCCGGACACTGCACCAGAACCTCCAAAGGTTCCGGATTCGGGTAGGCAGCCCCTCGTTAGGGAGGGCGAGTCGGCCATGCCTATAACCTCTGTCACGCAGGAGGCGTCGGATAATCTGCTGGAAGTGCTTCACAGCGCTTCCATAGATGAAGAGCACCGTACTCTCATGTGTACGGTGATTCAGAGGGTTCGATCCGCCAAAAGTGGATTGACCGAAGCCTGCACCAGCCTCCTAACAGGCTTTAAGGTAAGTAATCAAAAAGTGTGAGAAATTATCACCCCATAGACAGTAGCCCCTGATACTCTGTTTGGTGTTCGGAAAGAAAAGCCAAACGGAGGGTCAACTCTAAACCGCAGGAGTCTAACATTATATGTCTATGTGAATAAGCAGGCGGTGCTGCTTGCCGCTGCGGTCCGCATAGCAGAGGTCTCTGGACTCGAACGGGACCTGAAGCAGGCCAAAGAGGAGCTCAGCCTCACGAAGAGGCAGCTCGAAGAGAACAAAGGTAAGTGATACGCCATCCATGTGTCATATAGAGGAGAAAAAATTGGTGACGCTAACAAAAAGCAATATGATTTTTTAATAGGGGCCACGACCGAAGTGGCGGCCCTAAAGAAAGCGCAATCCAAGGCTGAAGACAAGGCGGCCACGGAGCGTATTGAGCGTGAAAAGCAAGATGCTAGGGTGGGCGAGGTAAAGCAAGAGCTCCAGGAGCTCGGCAAGAAGTTCGAGTCCTTGGAGCGTGACTTCAAGACCAAAGAGTCTGAGCTTGCGAAGACCCTTCAGAGCGGAAAGACGCCAAGGCTGAAGCCCAAAAGGCCCACCATGAAATCCAGGCGGCCAAGAAGATAGCGGCGGGTAAGGCATTCATTATGCAAAGCAAGCATGTGGAGGACACATTTCTTTTACTTATCCGAATTCGGAGCTCTCCAGGGGCATTCGCAGATCTGCCACGCAGCATATCGGATGCCACGGAGTTCTACCGTGCCGAAGAGGGGAGCTCGACGGAGAAGATGTTCTAGTCCTAGTATGCTGGAGCCGAACACCCAATGCATCTGAGTGACCAACTAAAGCAATTGGTTGAACTCCACAGGGCGGCCGAAGTGGCCATGAAGGACTTCATAGTCCGGATGTGGCCTAGTGAGCCCCTGCCCGACAGCTACTTTGGCCTTATAAAGCGGATGGTAAATGCCTGTCCGCGGCTTAAAGTTATCAAGCGATCCATTTGTATTGAGGGTGCCTGCCGGGCCTTTGCCCGTGCAAAAATGCATTGGGCGAAGCTGGATGCAGAGAAGCTGGTGAAGGATGGACCGCGGGAGGGCAAGGCGCATCCCTACCCCGAGAAATATTATGATGGCATTATGAAAGGCGCTCGTCTCGTGGCCGATGAATGTACCAAGGACACAATCTTTGAGTGAATGTACTCATGTCGTCTTTGTAATATGAAAACGAATTTGTTTGCGCTATATGGCGCTTTGTTGATTTAAAATATTACCTTATGTGCGGCTGTTTATAAAATTCTGAAAGTAGGCCAGTCGTCGGCTTCCGCCCCCACGTAACTAGTACTGGGGTGTTCGTGGAAAACCCAAACACTCTTTATCCAAATTTTTGGTCCTTGAAGGAGGTGTTTGGCGCAGCGAACAAGGCAATCGGACTATCTAGCTTTATAACTCTCACTTAGCCATAGAAGTCTACAATTTTAAATTTTAGTGAAGCCCCTAGAATTCGGAAAGCCGAATTGGGGCGCTATACACGCCTAGATAGGACAAGGCCGATTCCTCACCTAAAGCGGAAAAAATCTTTAAGGATTTAAGACCTCTCGAACAGCGACCAGCTCTCGCCGCATCATGACAGTCAATTTTCCGCTTTCTCTACTGAGGTGCTCGTTTGGAAGAACCGGGACACAATCGCAGTAGTTCTCCCTGCGCTACCTTAGCCGAGATAACATAACTTAAGGTACCAAAACAAGGTAGCCGGGCAAACCCAACTATTGACCCAAGACATGATTCGGAGCTGATGCATATAATGCTATAAGTTCAGGGTGCCACACTGTCGAAAGTGTTTAGACTTATCTTGCCATGTTATGGGGCGCCATAAGAAGCCCCTGGCAAACTGAACGTACCAATGTGTACGGATGTGATACGTCTCCAATGTATCTTTAATTTTTGATTGTTCCATGCTATTATATTACTTGTTTTGAATGATTATGGGCTTTATTATACACTTTTATATTACTTTTGGGACTAACCTACTAACCGGAGGCCCAACCCATATTGCTATTTTATTGCCTGTTTCAGTATTTCGAAGAAAAGGAATATCAAACGAAGTCCAAATGGAATGAAACCTACGTCATCGTGATTTTTTGGAAGAATATCATCCTGGAGGCTTGGAGATCAAGTCAGAAGACCCTCGAGGAGCCCAAGAGATAGGGGGCGCCCCCCTACAGGGCGTGGCCCCATGTCTCGTGGACCCCTCGAGCACCTCCTGACCGACTTCTTTTGCCTATATATATCTACGTACCCTAAAACCATCAGAAATCAAGATAGATCGGGAGTTCTGCCGCCGCAAGCCTCTGCAGCCACCAAAAACCTCTCGGGAGCTGATACGTCTCCGTCGTATCTACTTTTCCAAACACTTTTGCCCTTGTTTTGGACTCTAACTTGTATGATTTGAATGGAACTAACCCGGACTGACGCTGTTTTCAGCAGAATTGCCATGGTGTTGTTTTTTGTGCAGAAAATAAAAGTTCTCGGAATGACTAGAAACTCCACGGAACACCTTAGAAAAAATAAAGAAAATTCATCGCCAATGATGAAGGCCAGGGGGCCCACACCCTGTCCACGAGGGTGGGGGGCGCCCCCCTGGGCGCCCCCCTACCTCGTGGGCCCCCTGGTGGCCCTCCGACGTCAACTCCAACTCCATATATTGGCTTTCGGGGAGAAAAAAATCAGAGAGAAGAAATCATCGCGTTTTACGATATGGAGCCGCCGCCAAGCCCTAATCTCTCTCGGGAGGGCTGATCTAGAGTCCGTTCGGGGCTCCGAAGAGGGGGATTCGTCGCTGTCGTCATCATCAACCATCCTCCATCACCAATTTCATGATGCTCACCGCCGTGCGTGAGTAATTGCATCGTAGACTTGCTGGACGGTGATGAGTTGGATGAGATTTATCATGTAATCGAGTTAGTTTTGTTAGGGTTTGATCCCTAGTATCCATTATGTTCTGAGATTGATGTTGCTATAACTTTGCTATGCTTAATGCTTGTCACTAGGGCCCGAGTGCCATGATTTCAGATCTGAACCTATTATGTTTTCATGAATATATGTGTGTTCTTGATCCTATCTTGCAAGTCTATAGTCACCTACTATGTGTTATGATACAGCAACCCCGAAGTGACATTAATCGGCACCACTCCCGGTGATGACCATAGTTTGAGGAGTTCATGTATTCACTATGTGCTAATGCTTTGTTCCGGTTCTCTATTAAAAGGAGGCCTTAATATCCCTTAGTTTCCAATAGGACCCCGCTGCCACGGGAGGCTAGGACAAAAGATGTCATGCAAGTTCTTTTCCATAAGCATGTATGAATATATACGGAATACATGCCTACATTACATTGATGAACTGGAGCTAGTTCTGTGTCACCCTATGTTATGACTGTTACATGACGAACCACATCCGGCATAATTATCCATCGCTAATCCGGTGCCTACGAGTTTTCCATATACTGGTTCTCGCTTATTTACTTCTCCGTTGCTATTGTTACAATCACTACAAAATACCAAAAACATTACTTTTGCTGCCTTTACTTTTGTTACCGTGACCACCACTATCATATTACTTTGCTACTAAACACTTTGCCACAGATACTAAGTTTCCAGGTGTGGTTGAATTGACAACTCAGCTGCTAATACTTGAGAATATTCTTTGGCTCCCCTTGTGTTGAATCAATAAATTTGGGTTGAATACTCTACCCTCGAAAACTGTTGCGATCCCCTATACTTGTGGGTTATCAAGACCTTTTTCTGGCTCAGTTGCCGGGGAGCATAGCTCTATTCTTTGAGTCACTTGGGATTTATATCTGTTGGAGACTATGAAGAACTTGAAAGATGATTGAACTACTATTTTGCCCTCAACTACGAGGGGAGGTAAGGGACTGCCATCTAGCCTTGCACCAGATTCTCCTTCTGTTATGAGTAAGTTTGCGACACCTAAACCTACTACTGCTGTGAATTCTGATATGTCGCATGTTATTGATGATGCCACTTCTGCTATGCATGATACTTATGATGAAAGTACTTCTAAGCTTGATACTACTGTGCCACTTGGTGAATTTCTTGATGAGCAAATTGCTAGGTCTAGAGAAAGAGAAATTATTGAACCTGAACACGATGATGTTAGTGACGATGACGCTATGCCTGCTATTCCTGAGGGTTATCTTTTTGATGTTGAATCTTCTGCAGCTATTCTTGCTTGCCAAGATAGACGTGAACTTAAGAGGTTGCTAGTTAAATGGAGTAAAGAATCTTTTAGAAATAGAATGAAACCCGACCCTGCTTTTGCTACTTCACCTATCTGTGTGCTTGATCAGGATTAGTATGATTTTTCTGTTGATCCAGATATAATTACTTTGGTTGAATCTGATCCTTTTTATGGCTATGAATCTGAAACTATTGTGGCACATCTTACTAAGTTAAATGATATAGCTGCCCTTTTTACTAATAATGAGAGATCGCGCTACCTTTATTTACTCAAGATATTTCCGTTCTCATTAAAGGGTGATGCTAAGATATGGTATAATTCTCTTGATCCTGGTTGTGTGCAAAGTCACCACGATATGATTTATTACTTCTGTGCTAAATATTTCCCTGCTCATAAAAAACAAGCTGCCTTGAGGGAAATATACAATTTTGTGCAAATTGAAGAAGAGAGTCTCCCACAAGCTTGGGGGAGGCTTCTCAAGTTACTTAATGCTTTGCTTGATCATCCTCTTAAGAAACCTGAAATATTTGATATCTTTTATAATGGACTAACTAATGCTTCCCGAGATTTCCTGGATAGTTGTGCTGATTCTCTTTTCAGGGAAAGAACACCAGATGACGCTGAAATTTTATTGAATAATATGTTGGCAAATGAAAATAATTGGGCACCTCCCGAGCTACCTCCTGAGCCAGTTCCTGAGCCAATTACTGAGCCTATTCCTAAACCAACTCCGAAGAAGAGAGGTGTTTTATTTCTCAGTCCTGAAGATATGCAAGAGGCAAAGAAATCTATGAAAGAAAGAGGTACTAAAGCTGAAGATGTTAAGAATTTACCTCCTATTGAAGAATACATGGTCTTAATTTACCACCTGTTGAAGAAGTATATGATCTCAATTACTTATTTACTAAAGAACCTCCTGATATCCCGACACAGGTAGTAAAGGTAAATTCTCTCTATAGATATGATAAAGCTAAAGTCGCTCCTACTAAAATTGATAGTCAGTGCTTGGATGAGTTTGATGACTTTATGTTTAAGCAAGATGACTTTAATGCTTATTTTGGTAGACAATTAAAACAGAATACCTTTATGATTAAACGCTTGGGTGATTATATGGCTGATATTAGAGGTGAACTTAAACTTGTTAGCAAACATGCTTCTATGATTACAACTCAAGTATAACAAGTACTTAAAGCTCAGAAAGAAGCGCTTGATGAAATGAATAGTAAGAAAAATGATTATGCTGTTAGAGTGGCTACTAGAACTGGTAGAATGACTCAGGAACCTTTGTATCCTGAAGGCCACCCTAAGAGAATCGAGCAAGATTCTCAGAGAAACAATATTGATGTACCTAGTTCTTCTAAGAGGAAGAAAAAGAAAAATGATAGGACTTTGCAAACTTCTAGTGAACCTATTGCTGGACCACCTGAGAATCCGAATGATATCTCTGTTTCTGATGCTGAAACACAATCAGGTGATGAACATGAACCTAGTGATAATGTTAATGATAATGTTCATGTTGATGCTCAACCTAGTAATGATAATGATGTAGAAGTTGAACCTGCTGTTGATCTTGATAACCCACAATCGAGGAATCAACATTATGATAAAAGAGACTTCGTTGCTAGGAAACATGGTAAAGAAAGGGAACCATGGGTTCAGAAACCCATGCCTTTTCCTCCGAAGCCATCCAAGAAAAAGGATGATGAGGATTTTGAGCGCTTTGCTGAAATGATTAGACCCATCTTTTTGCGTATGCGATTAACTGATGTGCTCAAAACAAATCCTTATGCTAAGTATATGAAGGATATCATTACTAATAAAAGAAAAATACCTGAAGCTGAAATTTCCACCATGCTTGCTAATTATACTTTTAAGGGTGGAATACCGAAGAAACTTGGAGATCCCAGAGTACCTACTATACCATGCTCCATTAAAAGAAATTATGTTAAAACTGCTTTATGTGATCTTGGAGCCGGTGTTAGTGTTATGTCTCTCTCTTTATATCGTAGACTTGATTTGAATAAGTTGACACCTACTGAAATATCTTTGCAAATGGCTGATAAATCAACTGCTATACCCGTCGGTATTTGTGAGGATGTGCCTGTTGTGGTTGCAAACGTTACTATTTTAATGGACTTTGTTATTATTGATATTCCCGAGGACGATAGCATGTCTATTATTCTTGGAAGACCTTTCCTTAATACTGCAAGGGCTGTTATTGATTGCAACAAAGGCAATGTCACTTTTCATGTTAATGGCAACGAGCACACTGTACATTTTCCGAGGAAACAACCTCAAGTTTATAGTATCTACTCTGTTGGAAAAATTCCATCGATTATATTTGAAGGTTTTGAATTTCCTCTTCCTACTATCAAGAAAAAGTATGATATTTTTATTGTTGGGGATTTTCATATCCCCGTTGAGGTAACTTAGTGCTATTCGAAATTTCTCCGGTTCCGTGATTATTCGGAATGAGTTTGTTAACAAGACTTGATCAACCTTGTTAGTGGGTTCATTTTGATGATCACGAGATGGATGAAACTAGAAACACAACCTTCTGTACCCTCTTTATATTTTCTGTTATTTAGTAGAAATAAAGTAAAATAGTATTTTTTTTGTCTATCTCCTGACTTATCCGTGCAATATAAAAATTTCCCGAAAATAGAAGTCCTCAGAATGCCATGCTAATTTAATATGATTTTTTCAGGAATATTTGAGGATTTACTGTGCAAAAATTACCACGGGGGGAGCTGCCACGAGGGTGGAGGGAACGCCCCCCTGCCTCGTGGGCCCACGGTGGCCCTCCTCCACTTATTCCTGCACCCATCTTCTTCCTCTGCCTCACACAATCACGAAAAACCAACTCTAGCACGAGTTCCAGCCCCCGTTGCTGTGATTTTCGATCTCCTTGCTCAAAGCACCTCTCGCAAAACTGCTTGGGGAGATTGTTCCTTGGTATGTGACTCCTCCATTGGTCCAATTAGTTTTTGTTCTAGTGCTTTATTCATTGCAAATTTGTGCTGCATAGGTGACCATGTTCTTGAGCTTGCATGTTAAATTTATTTGGTTCCAAGTAGTTCCAATGCTTTATATAGGCCCTAGGCACTTGTGGGAGTTGTTGCTATCAATTTTATTGAAGTTGGTTCACTTTTATTGAAGTTACTAAAAATTTCAGATTGTTTCAAAAATAATGAAGAGACTTTTGAGGGGCTCGTCGAGCCGAAGCTCTAAGGAAAAACAAAAGGAAGAAGAGGAGAAGCCCAAATTTAATTTGCCCCGCACCGCGGAGGTCCGGCCGTGTGAATGGCCTTCCGATGACTTCTTGAGGAGAGCTGGGATTTATGAAGATTTCTATTTATTGATTGAGAATGCTGGCCTCACCGACTTCCTCCACGACCAACGTCATCAGTATCTCTTACTCACAAATACTTTTGTGCAAAACTTCTACTTTTTCCCTAAGAAATCACCTCCAACAGTAGAGTTTCATTTATATGACGTTGTTAAAGAAATGACATTAGCTGAATTCTGCGAGGTTTGTAGAATACCCTTTGAGGGCACCTTAGATGAACCCCACCGTAACGAAGTAGAAGCTTTTATTGACACTATCACTGTGGGAGAAACTAGGAAGGTTTCTGATGCAAGGATCACTAGCATACATTATCCTGTTTTACGCTACTTTGCCTTATTTGCTAGTCGTTGCTTGATTGGACGTGGAAACTGTGGGAACCTTAGTATTCCTGATATTATTATTTTGCTCCACGGTTTATATCGCAATAACTCTGTTAGTATGGGTGGAATTGTTGCTAGACGGTTGAGTCTGAACCGTACTAAGGGCCCCATCTTTGGAGGCATTTATGCTTCACGCCTGGCTGAAAATTTTGAAATACCTATTAGGCATGAGGAGAAAGAAGAAACAGCGCTGCCCCGTGCTTATTTAGATTATAAGAGTATGACAGCGCATGATTTTCTTGTTACGAGTCGCGACGGGGAGCTTAAATATAAATTATACTTTGATAAACATCACCCTGAGACTATTACTTTTCCTGCTCCTTCTTTGTTTAACTTGTCTGCAGAACCTCACATCGTTTCGTGGTCGGCTGTTCAAGCCTATCGGAACCCTGCACCAGCCCCGGAGCCGGAGCCACAAGATGAGCCTCCACGACAATCTGTTTATTCTTGGGATCCAGAGGAGGATGCCAGCCAGTGGCAGTCAGAGTCTTCTGCATCACAGTATGACCCCAGCTTCACCTACGGATATCCGCCAGGCTATCCCTAGCAATAGACCAACTTAGGCCAAAAGCCTAAGCTTGGGGGAGTACTAATTTCTCACGACATTACATTCATGTTCACACACACACTCATTGCTAGATGTCAGTGCTCATACTTTTTCACTGTAATATCCATGTTAGTTTAAATTTCTTTTTCCTGCTTTCTTCTTGTGTGTTTAATAAACCTTGAGAAAAACCAAAAAAAATTAGTTAGTTTACTTTCCATGCTTGTAGTAGAATTAAAAATAAAACCCAAAAATATTTCCTGTTCTTCTTTTACTTGTTGGGAGCTTTCCCGTGTAAATAATTTTTATTTCTTTTCCTTTCTTTGGGGGTTGAGAAGACTATATTGAAAATGCTTAGTGGCTCTTATATGCATGATTGTTTATTTAACTTAGAGCCCATATTACTTGTCTTCTCTCTTGAGTTGAATGCTTGCAGATTCCAGCTTAGTCCAATGCATGTGCACTCTTATTATTATACACACCGTTCGGTCGTGCAAGTGAAAGGCAATAATGATGATATATGATGGACTTATTGGGATGAGAAAAGCTGGTATGAACTCGACCTCTCTTGTTTTTGTGATGATTCATCGTTCCTGATTCAGCTATTATGAAGTAAACATATTTGCAATGACATTTAGAGATTATAGTTGCTTGTGCCATGCTTGATTAGCTATGAGTTATAATGGTTTAACTTGCGTGCCAACATGCTATTAGAATGATTATGATGTGGTATGATGGGATGGTATCCTCCTTTAAATGAATTGAGTGACTCGACTTGGCACATGTTCACGCATGTAGTGGAATCAAATCAACATAGCCTTCATGATATTTATGTTCATGGTGGATTATATCCTACTCATGCTTGAATTCAGTGTAAATTAGTTTTAATGCATGTTTACGACTGTTGTCGCTCTCTCAGTTGGTCGCTTCCCAGTCTTTTGCTAGCCTTCACCTGTACTAAGCGGAATACTGCTTGTGCATCCAAACTCCTTAAACCCCAAAGTTGTTCCATATGAGTCCACTATACCTACCTATATGCGGTATTTACCTGCCGTTCCAAGTAAATTTGTATGTGCCAAACTCTAAACCTTCAAATAAACATTCTGTTTTGCATGCTCGAATAGCTCATATGTCAACTAGAGCTGCCCTTATCTTCCGTGTTAGGCGGGTTATTATCAAGAGGAGTGGAGTCCGCTCCTCATTCATGAGAAAATGGCTGGTATCCGGGATGCCCAGTCCCATGCTTTATGCAAACTAAATCAAAATAACTGCAAACAAAACTCCCCTTGGGACCCATTGAATGTTGGAGGCACTCGTTGTTTCGAGCAAGCCATGCATTGATGCTTGTGGAGGAAGGGGAGTATAAACTTTACCATTCTGTTTGGGAACCGCCTATAATTTTTTTAGCATGGAAGATATCGTCGTCTTTTAGTTGTTATGTTGACAATGAAAGTATGCCGCTCCAAATATAATTTATCTCTATTTCGAAACCGAGCTCTGGCACCTCTACAAATCCCTGCTTCCCTCTACGAAGGAACTATCTATTTACTTTTATGTTGAGTCATCATCCTTCTTGTTAAAAGCACCCGCTGGAGAGCACACTGTCGTTTGCATTCATTATTATTGGTTTATATTGGGTATGACTTGACTGGATCTCTTTTACCATGAATTACAATGTTTATTCAGTCCTTGATCTTTAAAGGTGCTCTGCATTTATGTTTTGCGGTCTCAGAAAGGGCTAGCGAGATACCATTCTGTTATATCATGTTATGATTATTTTGAGAAAGTGTTGTCATCTGAGTTATTATTATGGCTCGCTAGCTAATTATGCTATTGATATGAGTAATTGTGAGACCTACCTGTCATTGTGAGTATGGTTAGTTCATAATAATTGCTAAAACTTGAATGCTGGCTTTTCATGTTTACAACAACAAGAGCAAACAGAGTTTGTAAAAGTTTTTCTTTTTTCTCTTTCAGTTTGTCACCTGAATTGCTTGAGGACAAACAAGGGTTTAAGATTGGGGGAGTTGATACGTCTCCGTCGTATCTACTTTTCCAAACACTTTTGCCCTTGCTTTGGACTCTAACTTGTATGATTTGAATGGAACTAACCCGGACTGACGCTGTTTTCAGCAGAATTGCCATGGTGTTGTTTTTTGTGCAGAAAATAAAAGTTCTCGGAATGACCTGAAACTCCACGGAACACCTTACAAAAAATAAAGAAAAATCGTCGCCAAAGATGAAGGCCAGGGGGCCCACACCCTATCCACAAGGGTGGGGGCGCGCCCACCTCGTGGGCCCCCTGGTGGCCCTCCGACGCCAACTCCAACTCCATATATTGGCTTTCGGGGAGAAAAAAATCAGAGAGAAGAAATCGTCGTGTTTTACGATACGGAGCCGCCGCCAAGCCCTAATCTCTCTCGGGAGGGCTGATCTGGAGTCCGTTCATGTCTCCGAAGAGGGGGATTCATCGCCGTCATCATCATCAACCATCCTCCATCAGCAATTTCATGATGCTCACCGCCGTGCGTGAGTAATTGCATCGTAGGCTTGCTGGACGGTGATGGGTTGGATGGAATTTATCATGTAATCGAGTTAGTTTTGTTAGGGTTTGATCCCTTGTATCCATTATGTTCTGAGATTGATGTTGCTATGACTTTGCTATGCTTAATGCTTGTCACTAGGGCCCGAGTGCCATGATTTCAGATCTGAACCTATTATGTCTTCATGAATATATGTGTGTTCTTGATCCTATCTTGCAAGTCTATAGTAACCTACTATGTGTTATGATCCGGCAACCCTGAAGTGACAATAATCGGGACCACTCCCGGTGATGACCATAGTTTGAGGAGTTCATGTATTCACTATGTGCTAATGCTTTGTTCCTGTTCTCTATTAAAAGGAGGCCTTAATATCCCTTAGTTTCCAATAGGACCCCACTGCCACGGGAGGGTAGGACAAAAGATGTCATGCAAGTTCTTTTCCATAAGCACATATGACTATATACGAAATACATGCCTACATTACATTGATGAACTGGAGCTAGTTCTGTGTCACCCTATGTTATGACTGTTACATGACGAACCGCATCCGGCATAATTATCCATCGCTAATCCGGTGCCTACGAGTTTTCCATATACTGGTTCTCTCTTATTTACTTTTCCGTTTCTATTGTTACAATCACTACAAAATACCAAAAACATTACTTTTGTTGTCTTTACTTTTGTTACCGTGACCACCACTATCATATTACTTTGCTACTAAACACTTTGCGCAGATAGTAAGTTTCTAGGTGTGGTTAAATTGACAACTCAGCTGCTAATACTTGAGAATATTCTTTGGCTCCCCTTGTGTCGAATCAATAAATTTGGGTTGAATACTCTACCCTCGAAAACTGTTGCGATCCCCTATACTTGTGGGTTCTCAGGAGCCCGTTCCGGCACCCTGCCGGAGGGGGAACCCATCACCGGTGGCCATCTTCACATCCCGGTGCTCTCCATGATGAGGAGGGAGTAGTTCACCCTCGGGGCTGAGGGTATGTACCAGTAGCTATGTGTTTGATCTCTCTCTCTCATGTTCTTTCTCGTGTTCCCTCTATGGCACGATCTTGATGTATCCCGAGCTTTGCTATTATAGTTGGATCTTATGATGTCTCCCCCCTCTACTCTCTTGTGATGAATTGAGTTTCCCTCTTGAAGTTATCTTATTGGATTGAGTCTTTATGATGAGAACACTTGATGTATGTCTTGTCATGTTTATCTGTGGTGACAATGGGATATCACGTGCCACTTGATGTATGTTTTGGTGACCAACTTGCGGGTTCCGCCCATGAACCTATGCATAGGGGTTGGCACACGTTTTCTTGACTCTACGGTAGAAACTTTGGGGCACTCTTTGAAGTACTTTGTGTTGGTTGGATGAATCTGAGATTGTGTGATACATCTCGTATAATCATGCCCACGGATACTTGAGGTGACAATGGAGTATCTAGGTGACATTAGGGTTTTGGTTGATTTGTGTCTTGAGGTGCTATTCTAATACGAACTCTTACATAGATTGATCCGAAAGAATAACTTTGAGGTGGTTTCGTACCCTACCATAATCTCTACGTTTGTTCTCCGCCATTAGTGGCTTTGGAGTGACTCTTTGTTGCATGTTGAGGGCTTGTTATATGATCTATCTATGTTATTATTGTTGAGAGAACTTGCACTAGTGAAAGTATGAACCCTAGGCCTTGTTACCTATCATTGCAATACCGTTTACGCTCACTTTTATCATTAGTTACCTTGCTGTTTTTACATTTTCAGATTACAAATACCTATATCTACCATCCATATTGCACTTGTATCACCATCTCTTCACCGAACTAGTGCACCTATACAATTTACCATTGTATTGGGTGTGTTGGGGACACAAGAGACTCTTTGTTATTTGGTTGTAGGGTTGTTTGACAGAGACCATCTTCATCCTACGCCTCCCACGGATTGATAAACCTTAGGTCATCCACTTGAGGGAAATTTGCTACTGTCCTACAAACCTGTGCACTTGCAGGCCCAACAACGTGTACAAGAGGAAGGTTGTCTAGTAGACATCAAGCTCTTTTCTGGCACCGTTGCCGGGGAGGTGAGTGCTTGAAGGTATATCTTTAGATCTTGCAATCGAATCTTTCTGTTTCTTGTTTTATCACTAGTTTAGTTTATAAAAGAAAATTACAAAAATGGAATTGAGTTTGTCTCATACGCTTCATCTTTTTAATATCTTTCGTGAGTATGAAGAAAAGGAAAATTGTGCGCAAGTGCTAGAAGAAGAATTAAATAGAATGTTTGGCATGAAATATGTGAATGATGAGCATGATTGCAATGTTGTTAGTATGAATTCCTTGAATATCCATGATGCTAATGATATGCAAAGCCACAAGCTTGTGGAAGCTATGTTTGATGAATGTGATATGTTTAGTCCCCCAAGTTTTGATGAGAATATTTATTTTGATGAAAGCATGCCTCCTATTTATGATGATTATATTGATGAAAGTGGGTTTGGAAGAGTGTCAACTTTAGGAAGTAGTGATCCCACTATTTTGGAGGATGTTGAATCTTATTGTGATGAACATGAAAGTGGATTTGGAAGAGTGTCAACTTTATTTCGTGATGATTCCACTATTTCGGAAGAGGTTCCAATTGATTATGAGAACAAAATTACTATCTATGATGATTATTGTGATGACTTGTATGCTACTAGGAATAATGATAACCATGAAACTTATCATCATGATTTTAGTTTTCAATTGGATTATGCCTCACATGATAATTATTTTGTTGAGTTTGCTCCCACTACTATTCATGAGAAGAAATTTGCTTATGTGGAGAGTAGTAAATTTTCTATGCTTGTAGATCATGAAAAGAATGCTTTAGGTGCTGGTTATATTGTTGAATTCATTCATGATGCTACTGAAAATTATTATGAGGGAGGAACCTATGCTTGTAGGAATTGCAATAATGTCAAGTTTCCTCTCTATCTGTTGAAAATCTTGAAGCTATGCTTGTTTTACTTTCCTATGCTAGTTGATTATTGTTCCCATAAGTTGTTTGCTCACAAAATCCCTATGCATAGGAAGTGGGTTAGACTTAAATGTGCTAGTCATATGCTTCATGATGCTCCCGTTATGTTTCAATTTTATCTTTTATGTGAGCATCATTGTCATCATCATGCCTAGCTAGAAAGGCATTAAAGAAAAGCACTTGTTGGGAGACAACCCAATATTTATCCTTACTGGTTTTGTGTTTACACATTATTATGCTACTGTAGTAATCATGTTTTATAGCTTTTGTTTCAATAAAGCGCCAAGGAAGACCTTTAGGATAGCTTATGGTGATAGTTGTGTTGATCCTGCTGAAAATCAGAAACTTTTGCACCCAGTAAATTAGTTTTGTTAATTCACAGAAACGTGATAATGATCTGATTCTTTTTGCTCTGGATTGGTACACAAATTGCTTAGGACTTCCTAATTTGGTAGGATTTTTGGAGTTCCAGAAGTACACGTTTGATACAGATTACTACAGACTGTTCTGTTTTTGATAGATTCTGTTTTCTATGTGTTGTTTGCTTATTTTGATGAATCTATGGATAGTATTAAGTGGTATGAACCATAGATAAGTTGGATTACAGTAGATATTACAACAATATGAATTTATAATGAGTTCATTACAGTACCTAAGTGGTGGTTTTGTTTTCTTTTACTAACGGAGCTTACGAGTTTTCTGTTGAGTTTTGTGTTGTGGAGTTTTCAAGTTTTGGGTAAGGATTCGATGGACTATGGAATAAGAAGTGGCAAGAGCCTAAGCTTGGGGATGCCCAAGGCACCCCAAGGTAATATTCAAGGACAACCAAGAGCCTAAGCTTGAGTATGCCCCGGATGGCATCCCCTCTTTCGTCTTCGTTCATCGGTAACTTTACTTGGAGCTATATTTTTATTCACCACATGATATGTGTTTTGCTTGGAGAGTCATTATCTCTTGTTATTATTTGTTTTCTGTTAGTTATAATAATGTTTTGCATCTTTAGTTTCAATAAAAAAAGTCAAGGGTAGCCTTTGCCATGCTTATTTTTGCTAGTATACATGTTGCTGTTTCAAAACAGAAAGTTTACCGCTGTTGCAAAAATTCCCTAGAAAAGTCAGAGAATGATATAATGTTGAAACTTTTTGCATATAAAGCTATGATAAATTTACTACAGTGGGAATTTTATTTCATAATTTTTGGAGTTAGGAAAGTATTGATACTCTTGAATTCTTTATAGACTGTACTGTTTTGGCAGATTGCTGTTATGTTTGCATTGTTTGCATATGTTTGCTTGTTAATTTATTCTATTTGAGGATAGGAGTGTTAAATATGCGGAGGCATTTAGTATGCAATGTTGAATAATAATTTTAGTGATTTGTTACAGTAGAAAATGATAAGGTTTTGCATTGGTTTATACTAACCTATCTCACGAGTTTTGTTAAGTTTGTTGTGGATGAAACTTTTGATAAAAAGAGAAACCATGATATGAGAGGAATTAAGGAGACACAAAAGATCAAGCTTGGTGATGCCCAAGGCACCCCAAGATAATATTTCAAGAAGTCTCAAGCATATAAGCTTGGGGATGCCCCGGTAGGCATCCCACCTTTCTTCTTCAACAACTATCGGTTAGTATCGGTTGAGCCTAAGTTTTTGCTTCTTCACACCAGTCGTGCTATCCTTGCAATGTTATTTTATTTTATTTTTCTTGCTGTTTGAATACAATACCAAGATATGAAATTCCTTAATTTTAGAGAGTCTTCACATAGTTGCACAATTATTCGACTACTCATTGATCTTCACTTATATCTTTTTGGAGTAGTTTGTCATTTGCTCTAGTGCATCACTTATATCTTTTAGAGCACGTAGGTTGTTATATTTTGTAGAAATTGCTAGTACCTCATGCTTCACTTATATTATTTTGAGAGTCTTTCAGCAAGGTATTTTCTATGGTTATAAAATTGGTCCTAGAATGGTAGGCATCCAAGTTGGGTATAATAAAAACTATCATAGGAAGTGAATTGGATGCTATGATCAATTTGATACCTGATAATTGTTTTGAGATATGGAGGTAGTGATATTAAAGTCATGCTAGTTGGGTGATTATGAATTTAAAGAATGCTTGTGTTGAAGTTAGCAAGTCCCGTATCGTGCACGTATGGTTAAAGTTGTGTAACAAATTTGAAACATGAAGTGTACTTGGCTTGTGCATCCTTATGAGTGGCGATCGGGGACGAGCGATGGTCTTTTCCTACCAATCTATCCCCCTAGGAGCATGCACATAGTACTTAGTTTTTGATGACTTCTAAATTTTTGCAATAAGTATATGAGTTATTTTGACTAATATTGAGTCCATGGATTATACGCACTTTTACCTTTCCGGCTTTGCTAGCCTCTTCGGTACCGTGCATTGCCCTTTCTCACCTTGAGAGTTGGTGCAAACTTCGCCGGTGCATCCAAACCCCGTGATATGATACGCTCTATCACACATAAACCTCCTTATATCTTCCTCAAAACAGCCACCATATCTACTTATTATGGCATTTCCATAGCCATTCCGAGATATATTGCCATGCAACTTTCCACCGTTCCGTTCATTCTCCTCATGACATACTTTACTTTTGTCATATTGCCATTGCATGATCATGTAGTTGACATCGTATTTGTGGCAAAGCCACCATACATTAATTTTCATACATGTCACTCTTGATTCATTGCACCATCCCGGTACACCGCCGGAGGCATTCATATAGAGTCATATCTTGTTCTAGTTTCGAGTTGTAATTCTTATGTTGTAATCAATAGAAGTGTGATGATCATCATTATTAGGACATTGCCCAAAGAAAAAAAGAAAAAAAAAGGAAGAAAGTCCAAAAAGAAAAAAGAAAGGCCCAAAATAAAAAAAAAGAAAAAAGAAAAAAAAGAGAAAAAAAGAAAAGAAAATAAATAAAAAGGGCAATGTTACTATCTCTTTTTCCACTCTTGTGCTTCAAAGAAGCACCATGTTTTTCATATAGTGAGTCTCATAAGTTGTCTTTTTCATACTAGTGGGAATTTTTCATTATAGAACTTGGCTTGTATATTCCTACGATGGGCTTCCTCAAATGCCCTAGGTCTTCGTGAGCAAGCAAGTTGGATGCACACCCACTAGTTTTCTTTTGTTGAGCATTCATAGCTCTAGTGCATCCATTGCATGGCATTCCCTACTCCTCATATTGACATCAATTGATGGGCATCTCCATAGCCCGTTGATTATCCTCGTCAATGTGAGACTTTCTCCCTTTTTGTCTTCTCCACACAATCCCCATCATCATATTCTATTCCACACATAGTGCTATATCCATGGCTCACGCTCATGTATTGCATGAAGGTTGAAAAAGTTTGAGATTATTTAAGTATGAAACAATTGCTTGGCTTGTCATCGGGGGTATAGAAGTTGGGAACATCTTTGTGTGACGAAAATGAAGCATAGCCTAACTATATGATTTTGTAGGGATGAACTTTCTTTTGCCATGTTATTTTGAGAAGACATGATTACTTTGATTATATGCTTGAAGTGTTACTATTTCTTTTATCAATATGAACTTTTATTTTGAATCATTTGGATCTGAACATTCATGCCACAATAAAGAAAATTACATTGAGAATTATGCTAGGTAGCATTCCACATCAAAAATTCTGTTTTTATCATTTACCTACTCGAGGACGAGCAGGAATTAAGCTAGGGGATGCTTGATACGTCTCCAACATATCTATAATTTTTGATTGTTCCATGCTATTATATTACTTGTTTTGAATGATTATGGGCCTTATTATACACTTTTATATTACTTTTGGGACTAACCTACTAACCGGAGGCCCAGCCCATATTGTTGTTTTATTGCCTGTTTCAGTATTTCGAAGAAAAGGAATATCAAACGGAGTCCAAACGGAATGAAACCTTCGGCATCATGATTTTTTGGAAGAATATCATCCTGGAGGCTTGGAGATCAAGTCAAAAGACCCTCGAGGAGCCCAGGAGATAGGGGGCGCCCCCCCTACAGGGCGCGGCCCCCTGTCTCGTGGACCCCTCGAGCACCTACCGACCGACTTCTTTCGCCTATATATACCTACGTACCCTAAAACCATCAGAAATCAAGATAGATCGGGGGTTCTGCCGCCGCAAGCCTCTGTAGCCACCAAAAACCTCTCAGGAGCACGTTCCGGCACCCTGCCGGAGGGGTAACCCATCACCGGTGGCCATCTTCATCATCTCGGCGCTCTCCATGACGAGGAGGGAGTAGTTCACCCTCGGGGCTGAGGGTATGTACCAGTAGCTATGTGTTTGATCTCTCTCTCTCTCATGTTCTTTCTCGTGTTCCCTCTATGGCACGATCTTGATGTATCCCGAGCTTTGCTATTATAGTTGGATCTTATGATGTCTCCCCCCTCTACTCTCTTGTGATGAATTGAGTTTCCCTCTTGTAGTTATCTTATTGGATTGAGTCTTTATGATGAGAACACTTGATGTATGTCTTCCCGTGTTTATCTGTGGTGACAATGGGACATCACGTGCCACTTGATGTATGTTTTGGTGACCAACTTGCGGGTTCCGCCCATGAACCTATGCATAGGGGTTGGCACACGTTTTCTTGACTCTACGGTAGAAACTTTGGGGCACTCTTTGAAGTACACTGTGTTGGTTGGATGAATCTGAGATTGTGTGATACATCTCGTATAATCATGCCCACGGATACTTGAGGTGACAATGGAGTATCTAGGTGACATTAGGGTTTTGGTTGATTTGTGTCTTGAGGTGCTATTGTAGTACGAACTCTTGCATAGATTGATCCGAAAGAATAACTTTGAGGTGGTTTCGTACCATACCATAATCTGTACGTTTGTTCTCCTCTATTAGTGGCTTTGGTGTGACTCTTTGTTGCATGTTGAGGGCTTGCTATATGATCTATCTATGTTATTATTGTTGAGAGAACTTGCACTAGTGAAAGTATGAACCCTAGGCCTTGTTTCCTATCATTGCAATACCGTTTATGCTCACTTTTATCATTAGTTACCTTGTTGTTTTTATATTTTCAGATTACAAATACCTAAATCTACCATCCATATTGCACTTGTATCACCATCTCTTCACCGAACTAGTGCACCTATACAATTTACCATTGTATTGGGTGTGTTGGGGACACAAGAGACTCTTTGTTATTTGGTTGCAGGGTTGTTTGAGAGAGACCATCTTCATCCTACGCCTCCCACTCGGATTGATAAACCTTAGGTCATCTAGTTGAGCGAAATTTGCTACTGTCCTACAAACATGTGCACTTGCAGGCCCAACAACGTGTACAAGAAGAAGGTTGTGTAGAAGACATCATGCTCTTTTCCGGCACCGTTGCCGGGGAGGTGAGTGCTTGAAGGTATATCTTTAGATCTTGCAATCGAATCTTTTTGTTTCTTGTTTTATCACTAGTTTAGTTTATAAATGAAAATTACAAAAAAATAGAACTGAGTTTGTCTCATACGCTTCATCTTTTTAATATCTTTCGTGAGTATGAAGAAAAGGAAAATTGTGCTCAAGTGCTAGAAGAAGAATTAAATAGAATGCTTGGCATGAAATATGTGAATGATGAGCATGATTGCAATGTTGCTAGTATGAATTCCTTGAATATCCATGATGCTAATGATATGCAAAGCCACAAGCTTGGGGAAGCTATGTTTGATGAATGTGATATGTTTAGTCCCCCAAGTTTTGATGAGAATATTTATTTTGATGAAAGCATGCCTCCTATTTATGATGATTATATTGATGAAAGTGGGTTTGGAAGAGTGTCAACTTTAGGAAGTAGTGATCCCACTATTTTGGAGGATGTTGAATCTTATTGTGATGAACATGAAAGTGGATTTGGAAGAGTGTCAACTTTATTTCGTGATGATTCCACTATTTCGGAAGAGGTTCCAATTGATTATGAGAACAAAGTTGCTATCTATGATGATTATTGTGATGACTTGTATGCTACTAGGAATAATGATAACCATGAAAATTATCATCATGATTTTAGTTTTCAATTGGATTATGCCTCACATGATAATTATTTTGTTGAGTTTGCTCCCACTACTATTCATGAGAAGAAATTTGCTTATGTGGAGAGTAGTAAATTTTCTATGCTTGTATATCATGAAAAGAATGTTTTATGTGCTGGTTATATTGTTGAATTCATTCATGATGCTACTGAAAATTATTATGAGGGAGGAACCTATGCTTGTAGGAATTGCAATAATGTCAAGTTTCCTCTCTATCTGTTGAAAATCTTGAAGCTATGCTTGTTTTACTTTCCTATGCTAGTTGATTATTGTTCCCATAAGTTGTTTGCTCACAAAATCCCTATGCATAGGAAGTGGGTTAGACTTAAATGTGCTAGTCATATGCTTCATGATGCTCCCGTTATGTTTCAATTCTTATATTTTATGTGAGCATCATTGTCATCATCATGCCTAGCTAGAAAGGCATTAAAGAAAAGAGCTTGTTGGAAGACAACCCAATATTTATCCTTACTGGTTTTGTGTTTGCACATGATTATGCTAATGTAGTAATCATGTTTTATAGCTTTTGTTTCAATAAAGTTCCAAGGAAGACCTTTAGGATAGCTTACGGTGATAGTTGTGTTGATCCTGCTGAAAATCGGAAACTTTTGCACCCAGTAAATTAGTTTTGTCAATTCACAGAAACGTGCTTATGATCTGATTCTTTTTTCTCAGGATTGGTACATAAATTTCTTAGGACTTTCTAATTTTGTAGGATTTTTGGAGTTCACAAGTACACGTTTGATACAGATTACTACAGACTGTTCTGTTTTTGACAGATTCTGTTTTCTATGTGTTGTTTGCTTATTTTGATGAATCTATGGCTAGTATTAAGTGGTATGAACCATAGATAAGTTGGAGTACAGTATATATTACAACAATATGAATTTATAATGAGTTCTTTACAGTACCTAAGTGGTGGTTTTGTTTTCTTTTACTAACGGAGCTTACGAGTTTTCTGTTGAGTTTTGTGTTGTGGAGTTTTCAAGTTTTGGGTAAGGATTCGGTGGACTATGGAATAAGGAGTGGAAAGAGCCTAAGCTTGGCGATGCCCAAGGCACCCCAAGGTAATATTCAAGGACAACCAAGAGCCTAAACTTGGGGATGCCCCGGATGGCATCCCCTCTTTCGTCTTCGTTCATCGGTAACTTTACTTGGAGCTATATTTTTATTCACCACATGATATTTGTTTTGCTTGGAGCGTCATTATCTCTTGTTAGTATTTGTTTGCTGTTAGTTATAATAATGTTTTGCATCTTTAGTTTCAATAAAAAAAAGTCAAGGGTAGCCTTTGCCATGCTTATTTTTGCTAGTATACATGTTGCTGTTTCAAAACAGAAAGTTTACCGCTGTTGCAAAAATTCCCTAGGAAAGTCAGAGAATGATATAATGTTGAAACTATTTGCATATAAAGATATGATAAATTTACTACAGTGGGAATTTTATTTCATAATTTTTGGAGTTAGGAAAGTATTGATACTCTTGCATTCTTTATAGACTGTACTGTTTTGGCAGATTGCTGTTATGTTTGCGTTGTTTGCATATGTTTGCTTGTTTAATGATTCTATTTGAGGATAGGAGTGTTAAATATGCAGAGGCATTTAGTATGCAATGTTGAATAATAATTTTAGTGATTTGTTACAGTAGAAAATGATAAGGTTTTGCATTGGTTTATACTAACCTATCTCACGAGTTCTTGTTAAGTTTGTTGTGGATGAAACTTTTGATAAAAAGAGAAACCATGATATGAGAGGAATTAAGGAGACACAAAAGTTCAAGCTTGGGGATGCCCAAGGCACCCCAAGATAATATTTCAAGAAGTCTCAAGCATCTAAGCTTGGGGATGCCCCGGTAGGCATCCCACCTTTCTTCTTCAACAACTATCGGTTAGTATCGGTTGAGCCTAAGTTTTTGCTTCTTCACATGAGTTGTGCTATCCTTGCAATGTTATTTTATTTTGTTTTGCTTGATGTTTGAATACAATACCAAGATCTGGAATTCCATAATTTTAGAGAGTCTTCACATAGTTGCACAATTATTCGACTACTCATTGATCTTCACTTATATCTTTTTGGAGTAGTTTGTCATTTGCTCTAGTGCAGTACTTATATCTTTTAGAGCACGGCGGTTGCTATATTTTGTAGAAATTGCTAGTCTCTCATGCTTCACTTATATTATTTTGAGAGTCTTTAAGCACGGTATTTGCTATGGTTATAAAATTGGTCCTAGAATGGTAGGCATCCAAGTGGGGTATAATAAAAACTATCATAGGAAGTGAATTGGATGCTATGATCAATTTGATACCTGATAATTGTTTTGAGATATGGAGGTAGTGATATTAAAGTCATGCTAGTTGGGTGATTATGAATTGAAAGAATTCTTGTGTTGAAGTTAGCAAGTCCCGTATCGTGCACGTATGGTTAAAGTTGTGTAACAAATTTGAAACATGAAGTGTACTTGGCTTGTGCATCCTTATGAGTGGCGGTCGGGGACGAGCGATGGTATTTTCCTACCAATCTATCCCCCTAGGAGCATGCGCATAGTACTTAGTTTTTGGTGACTTCTAAATTTTTGCAATAAGTATATGAGTTCTTTTGACTAATGTTGCGTCCATGGATTATACGCACTTTTACCTTTCCGCCTTTGCTAGCCTCTTCGGTACCGTGCATTGCCCTTTCTCACCTTGAGAGTTGGTGCAAACTTCGCCGGTGCATCCAAACCCCGTGATATGATACGCTCTATCACACATAAACCTCCTTATATCTTCCTCAAAACAGCCACCATATCTACCTATTATGGCATTTCCATAGCCATTCCGAGATATATTGCCATGCAACTTTCCACCGTTCCGTTCATTCTCCTCATGACATACTTTACTTTTGTCATATTGCCATTGCATGATCATGTAGTTGACATCGTATTTGTGGCAAAGCCACCATGCATTAATTTTCATACATGTCACTCTTGATTCATTGCACCATCCCGGTACACCGCCGGAGGCATTCATATAGAGTCATATCTTGTTCTAGTTTCGAGTTGTAATTCTTATGTTGTAATCAATAGAAGTGTGATGATGATCATTATTAGAACATTGCCCAAAGAAAAAAAGGAAAAAAAGGAAGAAAGTCCAAAAGGAAAAAAGAAAGGCCCAAAAGAAAAAAAAAGAAAAAAGAAAAAAAAACGGAAATGTTAACGCCCACACGTGTGGGCGTTAGCCAACTCACCCACACGCCTGCATCACCGTCCAGTAACTTCTGCACGAATCTTGGCACGAATTAGCTGATTTTGTATGCCACGTAGGACAACTCACGTGTGTGGTGTGTCAGAGAGGTCGCCCACACATCCGTTTTACCACACAGAGGAGTTAGTGTGTGGGCATTTAGCAGTTCGCCCACAGACCAGTTTCAGCCACGCACAAGGGCTGGTGTGTGGGCAGTTTTCCATCTCGCCCATGCGCCCGCCTCCTCTCCCACACCCAAGCTACTAGTTGCCATGCATTTTGCAGTGTACATGGCAACTGCCCTAGTGTGATTGCAAGCAGATGGCAACTCTCTTTTTTTGTACCCGAACATGTCAGTTGCCATATGTTTGGCATGGTACATGACAAACTGCCGTAGCGTGCACGTAAGCAGATGGCAACTCTTTCTTTTTTAAATGGCAACTGCCCTAGCGTGCTTGTGAGCACATGGCAACTCTCTCTTTTTACCCGAACATGTTTTTTGCCATGCCTTTTTTTGTAGCGCTACATGGCAACTGCCTAGTGTTAGTAGGTGGCAACTCCTAAAGTTTTGAAATCATGGCAACTGCAGTAGACCAGACCACACATGGCAACAGCTGTAGTTGTCCAAAAAATGGCAATCTGGAACTTTGACCCGAGATGGCAACTGCAGTTGAGCAAACATGGCAACTGTAGTTGTCCGACATGGCAACCGTAGTTCAGCGACATGGCAACTACACTTAAACAAACATGGATGACGGTCCGGCCCATGGCAACTGCGGGGCGCACGGTAAAGTGTCACGTGGGTCATGCGGGACCATGAGGTACGAGGCCTGACGTACCGGGCGTGTGGGCGTTATCTATTTCGCCCACACGCATGCGTGTAAGAGGGACCGGGAGGGTAAAAAAGAGGCGTGTGGGCGCTAGTTGTTTTGCCCACACACACACGTGTGGGCTGGTCCTCTTAGGCACCACACAGAACGTGTGGGCAGATTCCTTAACACCCACACGTGTGGCAGTTATCGGGACCCAAAAAAAGAGAAAAAAAAGAGAAAAATGAAAAGAAAATAAATAAAAAGGGCAATGTTACTATCTCTTTTTCCACACTTGTGCTTCAAATTAGCACCATGTTTTTCATATAGTGAGTCTCATAAGTTGTCTTTTTCATACTAGTGGGAATTTTTCATTATAGAACTTGGCTTGTATATTCCTACGATGGGCTTCCTCAAATGCCCTAGGTCTTCGTGAGCAAGCAAGTTGGATGCACACCCACTAGTTTTCTTTTGTTGAGCATTCATAGCTCTAGTGCATCTGTTGCATGGCAATCCCTACTCCTCATGTTGACATCAATTGATGGGCATCTCCATAGCCCGTTGATTATCCTCGTCAACGTGAGACTTTCTCCCTTTTTGTCTTCTCCACACAATCCCCATCATCATATTCTATTCCACACATAGTGCTATATCCATGGCTCACGCTCATGTATTGCATGAAGGTTGAAAAAGTTTGAGATTATTTAAGTATGAAACAATTGCTAGGCTTGTCATCGGGGGTATAGAAGTTGGGAACATCTTTGTGTGACGAAAATGAAGCATAGCCTAACTATATGATTTTGTAGGGATGAACTTTCTTTTGCCATGTTATTTTGAGAAGACATGATTACTTTGATTAGTATGCTTGAAGTGTTACTATTTCTTTTATCAATATGAACTTTTATTTTGAATCATTTGGATCTGAACATTCATGCCACAATAAAGAAAATTACATTGAGAATTATGCTAGGTAGCATTCCACATCAAAAATTCTGTTTTTATCATTTACCTACTCGAGGACGAGCAGGTATTAAGCTTGGGGATGCTTGATACGTCTCCAATGTATCTATAATTTTTGATTGTTCCATGCTATTATATTATTTGTTTTGAATGATTATGGGCTTTATTATACACTTTTATATTACTTTTGGGACTAACCTACTAACCGGAGGCCCAGCCCATATTGATGTTTTATTGCCTGTTTCAGTATTTCGAAGAAAAGGAATATAAAACGGAGTCCAAACGGAATGAAACCTTCGGCATCGTTATTTTTCGGAAGAATATCATCCTGGAGGCTTGAAGATCAAGTCAGAAGACCCTCGAGGAGCCCAGGAGATAGGGGGCGCCCCCTACAGGGCGCGGCCCCCTGTTTCGTGGACCCCTCGAGCACCTCCCGACAGACTTCTTTCGCCTATATATACCTACGTACCCTAAAACCATCAGAAATCAAGATAGATCGGGGGTTCCGCCGCCACAAGCCTCTGTAGCCACCAAAAACCTCTCGGGAGCCTGTTCCGGCACCCTGCCGGAGGGGGAACCCATCACCGGTGGCCATCTTCATCATCCCGGCGCTCTCCATGATGAGGAGGGGGTAGTTCACCCTCGGGGCTGAGGGTATGTATCAGTAGCTATGTGTTTGATCTCTCTGTCTCGTGTTCTTTCTCGTGTTCCCTCTATGGCACGATCTTGATGTATCCCGAGCTTTGCTATTATAGTTGGATCTTATGATGTCTGCCTCCTCTACTCTCTTGTGATGAATTGCGTTTCCCTCTTGAAATTATCTTATTGGATTGAGTCTTTATGATGAGAACACTTGATGTATGTCTTGTCGTGTTTATCTGTGGTGACAATGGGATATCACGTGCCACTTGATGTATGTTTTGGTGGCCAACTTGCGGGTTCCGCCCATGAACCTATGCATAGGGGTTGGCACACGTTTTCTTGACTCTACGGTAGAAACTTTGGGGCACTCTTTGAAGTACTTTGTGTTGGTTGGATGAATCTGAGATTGTGTGATACATATCGTATAATCATGCGCATGGATACTTGAGGTGAATATGGAGTATTTAGGTGACATTAGGGTTTTGGTTGATTTGTGTCTTGAGGTGTTATTCTAGTACGAACTCTTGCATAGATTGATCCGAAAGAATAACTTTGAGGTGGTTTCGTACCCTACCATAATCTCTACGTTTGTTCTCCGCTATTAGTGGCTTTGGAGTGACTTTGTTGCATGTTGAGGGCTTTCTATATGATCTACCTATGTTATTATTGTTGAGAGAACTTGCACTAGTGAAAGTATGAACCCTAGGCCTTGTTTCCTATCATTGCAATACCATTTACGCTCAATTTTATCATTAGTTACCTTTCTGTTTTTATATTTTCAGATTACAAATACCTATATCTACCATCCATATTGCACTTGTATCACCATCTCTTCGCCGAACTAGTGCACCTATGCAATTTACCATTGTATTGGGTGTGTTGGGGACACAAGAGACTCTTTGTTATTTGGTTGCAGGGTTGTTTGAGAGAGACCATCTTCATCCTATGCCTCCCATGGATTGATAAACCTTAGGTCATCCACTTGAGGGAAATTTGCTACTGTCCTACAAACCTGTGCACATGCAGGCCCAACAACGTCTACAAGAAGAAGGTTGTGTAGTAGACATCAGGATGCAATATTAAATAAACATTTTTAGGGAAAATGTGAAGATATGAATAATAAGCTGATGCTATATATTATCTCCTGTTGTTATTTTAAATAATACGTCCAACCGTATGTGTACAATTAATGCGTTAAGCAGAAGCAAATAGGACTATTTGACATGTCCTATCCAAGGGTGGGCCGCATGCAGGTAAGTAAAACAGGTATAACAATCATTGATAGATACCACCTGGGTATTCCCTTTGTGTGCGAAGCCTTTTGCCTCCTTGGTTTTTCCCTCCTGTGATGAGTCCGATGATCTGGTTCTCTCAAGGGGATGCCCGAATGTAGGGTCCTGAAAGAGAAAGCAGGTTATTTAACGTATGCGAGTCTTGTCGCGGTTGAACCGCACTGTGGACCACATCACTGTTGCACCTCCGCCTATGCCCATGGTATTTTGAGTGCGTAATTGTGTACGCGCGGCCTGGATGGGACTAGGGCGGAGGCCGGACTGCTAGTCATGCTCTTGGCATGCCTGGTGATCCTGTTGCAGAGTACTCCGGACTCGCTTGACGGAGTTCGGGGTTGTTGTCGCCGGATTTGCGGTCTACCGATGAAGGCTGCTTTGTACTTCTGCCGCGAGGGCCGTAGTGTGCTCTTCTGTACGGAGAGAGCGGTCTGTGTTTCCATTGACTATTATAACACCGCGAGATCCTGGCATCTTGAGCTTGAGGTATGCATAGTGTGGTACCGCATTGAACCTAGCGAATGCGGTTCGTCCAAGCAGTGCATGATAGCCACTACGGAAAGGGACGATATCAAAGATTAACTCCTCGCTTCGGAAGTTATCCGGGGATCCGAAGACCACTTCCAGTGTTATGGAGCCCGTGTAACGGGCCTCTACTCCTGGAATTACACCTTTGAAGGTGGTTTTGGTGGGCTTGATCCTTGAAGGATCGATGCTCATTTTGCACACGGTGTCCTGATAAAGCAGGTTCAGGCTACTACCATCATCCATAAGGACTCGCGTGAGGTGGAATCCGTCGATGATTGGGTCAAGGACCAATGCAGCTGAACCGCCATGACGGATGCTGGTAGGGTGGTCCCTACGATCAAAAGTGATCGGACAGGCGGACCATGGGTTGAACTTTGGGGTGACTGGCTCCATCGCATAGACGTCCCTTAGTGCTCTCTTTCGTTCCCGTTGGGGAATGTGGGTGGCATAGATCATGTTTACCGTTTTCACATGGGGAGGAAATTTCTTCTGTCCCCCAGTGTTCGGACACCGGGGTTCCTCATCATCGTTGTTGTGCAGCCCCTTGTCCTTATTTTCGGCATTTATGTTGCCGGCCTGTTTGAACACCCAACAATCTCTGTTAGTGTGGTTGGCTGGCTTGTCAGGGGTGCCGTGAATTTGGCATGAGCGATCAAGTATACGGTCTAGACTGGACGATCTCGGATTGTTTCTTTTGAACGGCTTTTTCCGCTGACCAGATTTTGATCCACTGAATCCGGCGTTGACTGCTGTGTCTTCGGTGTTGTCGCCATTGTTCTGACGCTTATGTCTATTGCGCTGTGGCTTGCCGTTATTGTCGCGGACGTCTAAAGTGCCGGAGTTTATTGGCGTGGTGCTACTGCGAGCCAACCAACTGTCCTCGCCCGCACAAAAGCGGGCCATGAGTGTCGTGAGGGCCGCCATGGACTTTGGTTTTTCCTGGTCGAGGTGTCGGGCGAGCCACTCATCGCGGATATTATGCTTAAAGGCCTCCAAGGCTTCGGCGTCCGGACAGTCAACAATCTGGTTCTTTTTAGTTAGGAACCGAGTCCAGAATTTCCTGGCTAACTCTCCGGGCTGTTGGGTAATGTGATTCAAGTCATCAGCATCTAGTGGTCGCACGTAAGTGCCTTGGAAGTTGTCGAGGAACGCGTCCTCCAGGTTTTCCCAACTGCCGATGGAATTTGCCGACAGGCTATTTAGCCAGTGTCGAGCCGGTCCTTTGAGTTTAAGGGGAAGATATTTGATGGCATGTAGATCGTCACCGTGGGCCATGTGAATGTGGAGAAGGAAATATTCGATCCATACCGCGGGGTCTATTGTGCCGTCGTATGATTCGATGTTTACGGGTTTAAACCCTTCTGGGAATTTGTGATCCATTACTTCGTCAATGAAGCAGAGGGGGTGTGCGGCGCCTCTATACCGGGCTATGTTACTACCTAGTTTGAATAAGTCTGGTCGGCTATGTTCGGCCCGACCGGACTTATTGATAGTGTATCCGGCATGACGATCATCGCCATGTGTTGGGGCGCGCCCCCGCGCTCCGTAGATCGATCTTGGCTGACCTGCTTTGTCTTCCAGCATGTCTCGCAGGTCCTGCCTATTGCCCTGGGCCGTAGTGTATTGGCGTGGGGGTGCGGGCTAGTATTCGGGCTGATATGCCGTTTTATCCCGGCCATGAGGTGGTCGGTCAGCCTCGTCCTGTGCTGGTAGTATGGGCTCCTCCTCGAGTTGAGGTAGCAACTTGTGCTTTGGGTAACCTTTGGTGTGGCGCTCGAGTCCATATTCCTCGGCTGACAGGACCTCGGTCCATCTGTCTGTGGGCAGATCTTGATCAGCTTGGAGCTGTTGCTGCTTCTTTTTCAGGCTTCTTGCAGTGGCCATAAGCCGGAGTTTGAAGCGCTCCTGCTCTACGGGATCCTCAGGCAAGCTGAATTCATCGTCGCCGAGGCTCACCTCGTCTTTGGAGGGGGGCATGTAGTTGTCCTCCTCCAAGTATCCGTCCGCCGCCTGTTCATCTGGGCTAACCTGCCTGTCTTCCTGTTCGGCCTACTTGAAGGCAGGCTGATCGGGATGGTATTCATCTTCGGCACCATCCGGATTGTTTTCGTCTCCTGTGCTGGTATTGCTGTGGCAGGGCTTAGAGTGGCACTAATGACGCCCATGCTTTGATTTCTTCCGTAAGGGGTTATCCTCTGTTGCCTCATCGCCATTGGTTTCTTTGGGAGTGTCCACCATATATACTCCCTCCGTCCGAAAATACTTGTCATCAAAATGGATAAAAGGAGATGTATTTAGAACTAAAATACATCTAGATACATCCCCTTTTATCCATTTTGATGACAAGTATTTCCGGACGGTGGGAGTATATATCATACGAGGAGGTGGTTGTCCAGCGCCCCATGGGCGGTAGTTCATGTTCTTCTCCTGCATCGTCATCCACACCATCGATGTCCTCGGAGTCGAAGTCGAGCACGTCGGTCAAATCGTCGACCATGGCGATGAAGTGGGTGGTGGGTGGGCAATGAATTTCCTCGTCGCCTGCTTCCCACTCGAGCCGGACATAGTTCGGCCAAGAGTCTCCTGACAAAGAGAGGGAATGTCGGTGTCAAAACCGGCGGATCTCGGGTAGGGGGTCCCGAACTATGCGTCTAGGCGAATGGTAACAGGAGACAAGGGACACGATGTTTTACCCAGGTTCGGACCCTCTTGATGGAGGTAAAATCCTACGTCCTGCTTGATTAATATTAATGATGGGTAGTACAAGAGTGGATCTACCACGAGATCAAGGAGGCTAAACCCTAGAAGCTAGCCTATGGTATGATTGTTGTAATGGAGGTTATGTCCTACGGACTAAAGCCCCCCGGTTTATATAGACACCGGAGAGGGCTAGGGTTACACAGAGTCGGTTAGAATGGTAGGAGATCTACATATCTGTATCGCCAAGCTTTCCTTCCACGCCAAGGAAAGTCCCATCCGGACACGGGACGGAGTCTTCAATCTTGTATCTTCGTAGTCTTGGAGTCCGGTGGACGATGATAGTCCGGCTGTCCGGACACCCCCTAGTCCAGGACTCCCTCAGTAGCCCCTGAACCTGGCTTCAATGACGATGAGTCCGGCGCGCATAATGTTCGGCATTGCAAGGCGGGTTCCTCCTTTGAATAATCTAGAGAAGATTGTGAACACCAGGATAGTGTCCGGCTCTGCAAAATAAATTTCACATTCCTCCGTAGAGAGAATAAAATGTACACAAGTTCAATCTGCTGACGTATTTTGCGGCGTGACGTCACACCACTACCAAGCCCTTACTTGAATCGTTTTTTATTATACCACCTCAGCGCGTTTACCGAAGCGGTTTCCTTGGCACGTCTTGTCGAAGCAGAGATCGTGTTCCCCTTATTCCGGGATTCTCATCAATACGGATGTGGGTAACCCAACCGCGCCCGTCGCCACGCCTCCTCCATCGAAGGCGAGTCCCGAACGGTCACGGAGACGGCTCTTGGTATTCTCCCTCTTTATAATAGGACCAAGGCTCGTTTCTTTTCTTCAATCTTCCACCAAATTTTCTCCTTGCTCCAAGTTCCAACACCCAGAGCCCCAGATTCGAGCGCTTCGGACCTTCAACAATGTCCGGCTCTGACCTTCTGGGCCGGTGGATGCCCTCCTCCGTCACAGAGGAGGACGTGCTAAAGCTACGAGAAGCCAAGTACCTGTCCTACGAGATTTCGCACAGGTTGCCCGCCGAAGGGCAGGCCATCCCCACCCCCGAGCCCGGCGAGTATGTCGTCTTTGTATCCCACCTCCGTCGGGGTTTAGGCTTCCCGACGGATCCTTTTGTGAGAGGGCTCATGTTTTACTACCGGTTGGAATTCCATGACTTGGCTCCGGAGTCCATCCTCCATATTTCCGCATTTATTGTCGTCTGCGAAGCCTTCCTCCACGTCACCCCCCACTTCGGCCTGTGGCTAAAGACCTTCAATGTGGAGCCGAAGATGATTGGGGGGCGTCAAGCAGAGTGCGGCGGGGCAGCCATAAGCAGGAGGGACGATGCCCCGTGGCCCGAGGGCTCCTTCCAAAAGGAGCTCGGCTTGTGGCAGCGGGAGTGGTTCTATATCACCGCTCCGAAGGGCAGCCGGCAGAAGCCGCTGCCTCCATTCCGCTCGGGACCTCCACGACGGTTGATGTCGTGGGTCAACCAAGGGCTCAATTGGGGGCCGTCAAAAGACGTACCCCTATTGCAGGGCCGGATTCGAGACCTCCAGGCGAGGGAGATCGATCTGGTCATGGTTATGCAGGTTATGCTCATTAGGCGTCTCCTGCCCTGCAAACGCCGTCCTCTCCGGCTATGGGAGTTCAATCCGGAGGGACCAAGGATTCTCCAACACTACATGGGTACAACACCCGTGGAGATGTACAAGTTGTTCTTCGGATCACAGGCGGTGTGTCCGGAATTGACCGAGGATGCCGGCCTAAGCTGCAATCGCCCGAATACTCAAGTAAGTAGCTCAGTGTTCGGACGTACCATTTGTTTGCTTTTCTATAATTCGCCTTTTGACCCGTTATCCTTCGACAGGAGTGGATAGCGCAAGCAAAGATGATAAGGTGTCCGGCTCCCCTCCCAGAGACCGCACCGGAGCCCGTGCTGGTCAGAATGTTGGAGTTTGCACCTTCAGAAGGAGGCAAAGGGGAAAATAGAGGAGCTACCGCCTCGCCCAAGGGGGCACTTGAAGAAGGGGGGATCGAGAATCCCTCCCTCCAGGGGGAGAAGAGGACCGCCTCCGAAGACCCGGAGGCCAAAGCCCCTAAGCGGGGGAAGAAATTTTCAACAGAGGGTCCTGCGTCCGGGGAGGTCCCTGCCGCACAATCTTCTCTAAAGAATCAGCCCTCCAGCGAGCCATGAGTAGAAAAAGGGGAGTTCATTAATAAGAAACATCCCTATTTGTGCTTCTGAGGATAACCGAAATTTTTACCTTGTAGTTCGGATCTGCGACCTTCTCAGATGAGCTCGTCTTCGGGGGATCTTCGTCCAGAGATGATGGAGAGCGAGACGCCTCCGTCTGCTGCGCTGTCGGATAGGGCGGACAAGCCTGAAGTTTCATCACGGAGGGTATCCCCGAGCTCGGCAGAGCCGAAGAGTTCGGCGCCGTCTAGTGTTCGGCCGGGGGAGCTGAAGGATCTGGTTGAGAGGGCGTCCATCTCAGAAGATCACCGTGCATTGATGAGTATGGTGATTGGAAGGATTTCGTCCGCCGAAAGCGGATTACATAATGCCGTCAGGAGTTTGCTGGCAGGGTTTGAGGTACGTAAAAACGACGCGCCTTTTTGACAGTTTTGCACATGAAAGTGCGCCCTGTATAGATAGTAGCCCCTGAGACTCGGTAGGTTGTCGAAAGCGACAGCGTGCCGAGGATCAAAATCGCAGGTATTGAGTGTCGCCTTTCCTATACAGGTGGCGGATAGTCCGGGGGCTAGCCGGACTGATGGAGTTGCTGAATTAATGCGGCAACTCGATGTTGCGGATGCAGACATCGCGATTGTCAACAAGCGACTTGACGAGTCGCAAGGTAAATTGATTCTCCGTAGTCACCTTTTAAGGGAGCTAAAGCCCACCTCTTACAATATTTATGCTTGACGCAGATGGTGCTGCTGCTGTGGAGAGCCTTCGGGTAGAACTTGCTCGAGCCAAGGAGCAAGCCAGAAGGAGTGATGCGGCTGCCTCGAGGGCGGCCGAGGAGTTAGAAGCCGAAAGGGCTGCACACTGCCGAAGCAGGGAAGAGATGCCCGAATTGGCCATTAAGTTGAAGGATGCTACCGACCGCAATGAGGCTCTTGAAAACGAGCGCCTATCGGAGCGAGAAGACCTGGGGAAGGCCACCGCCGAGGCCAAGGATGCCCGTTCTGCAATGCGGGCCATGAAGGAGGAGCTGCGTCAAGCCGGAGACATTGTGGCTGGCAAGCCTTTTCTACTGCGCTGCAGGTTTACGGATCCAAATTATGCCCAGCTTGGTCAGCTGTGGGGTCCAGAGGATCCATATATGGACTTAGCGGCAAGTGCGGCGGATGCCGTTGTGCACTTCCGGAGTCAGAAGGATCACAAGACGGAAGAGCTGTTTTGGTCTCAATTCCATAGTCCGGATTGTTCACTTCTGCTGACCGATCGGTGGGCCGAATGGGCTGAGCTGAACAGGTTGTCCGGACTTGCCATGACGGATATCGTGACTCATGTCTGGCCAGAGAGGCCCAAGGCGACGAGCTATTTTGGCTTATTGCAGCAATTTCTTGGGGTGGTGCCGCATATCAAGGAGATGAAGCGGTCGGCCTGCATAGAAGGTGCGCGGATGGCCCTTGCCCGTGTGAAGACACATTGGATAGAGATGGATGCCACCGCTGTTGCAACCCAGGGTTCGGACGAAAGCCGGTTACCCGTCGAGCACTATTTTTGGGAAGTTATGCGCGGTGCTCGTGTAATAGAGTCGCAGTGCTCGAAAAATGTCACGTTCAAATGAACGTTGTATTTTTTAAAACAATGGTTATGATGTAATCGCTTTTTATACTTGTGCATTCCAAGTATTTAAATATCTCCTATGCGGCCGTTTATGTATACGTGTGTATAACCTGAAAGATGGCAGTCTTCGGCTTCAGCCCCCACGCACAAGGTGCGGGGGTGTTCGCAAAAATAGCACATTGTCACACTTAATCCAACGTCTTGGTCCTATTGAGGAGGTGGTAGCGTAGCAAACGAGGCAACCGGACTATGATGCTTTATCACTTTCACTTAGCCATTGGAGTTCGAGGGTGGGGCTACGATATAGCCCCTGGGGGCACCGCGCTCTCCGAATTCGGGGAGCGTGTGTGCCTGACCGGGAAACGGTCCTTCATCAAAGCGGGGGAATTCTAAACATTCCGGTGGTCGATCGAGTGGTTGACCCGTCTCTCGCTGTATCATGACAGTCAGTTTTCGGCTTTCTCTACTGAGATGCTTCGCCCAGCCGAACTGGGGCACAATCGCAGTAGTTCTCCTGGTGCCGCGTTAGCCGATGATACAGAACATAAGGCAGCAAAACACAGGAGCCGGGCAAACCCAACATTTGACCAAAGATATGATTCGGAGCTGATGCATATAAGGCCTAACTCGAGACGCCGAACACTCCCTAAGGTGTTCGGTCTTTATAATAATGGGCAGAACAATGCCCTAAGCCCCTAGTGTCCAGGTACGGGCAGGGTCCTCTGACGCGGCCGATGCCAAAATGTCAGGCTCCACTCTGGTTATAATGAGAAACCAGGGGATTGTAGAAACAAGAGACTGTAAAAAAGGTTTACGCAGGGTCTTAATCTGAAAAGAATCCTTGCGACGGGTCCCTACTGCACGTCTGCGCCTGTGTCTCCGTTGTGCCGTTATCCTGGACGAGTGTGCATGTTGTTCATCTGTAAAAAGAGAGGAACTTAGTTTGAAAGGAAATCGTGCGAAAAAAAGTATATGAAAAATATTAATAAATAAGTAAAGCGGAGTCTATATTGGCTCATTGTTGCTTGTACGCACAGCCCCTTGTGAAGGGGTGTGCGGCTAGGGAGCCCCTAGCTTATTTATGCCGGACTCGTCTAGCCATGTCCGGGGTCTTTAAATGACCCTCGTAATGAAATGATGCCATGTGGACCGGGCATTTTAAGTGTAAGAGACGCGTAATGTGGTATGGCGTTGAAGCGGACAAAAGCTTCACGTCCCAATAGTGCTTGATAGCTACTTTTGAATGGGACGACATGAAAGACTAGTTTTTCGCGTCGGAAGTTGTTCGGTGACCCGAACACAACTTCTAGTAATAAGGAGCCTGTGCACTTGGCGTAAGGGCCTGGCACTCCTTTAAAGGAAGTGCGACTATGTCGAATTTTAGTCTGGTCTATCCCCAACTTGCGGATTGTGTTTGGATATAGCAGGTTTAAATCGCTGCCTCCGTCCATCAGGACTTGTGTAAATTGTAGTCCGTCGATTATAGGATCCAATATCAGGGCAGTCCATCCTGCATTTCGAACGCTTCTGGAATAATCTAGTGAAGGAAATATGCCCTAGAGGCAATAATAAAGTTATTATTTATTTCCTCATATCATGATAAATGTTTATTATTCATGCTAGAATTGTATTAACCGGAAACATGATACATGTGTGAATACATAGACAAAACTATAGTCACTAGTATGCCTCTACTTGACTATCTCATTAATCAAAGATGGTTATGTTTCCTGACCATAGACATGTGTTGTCATTTGATTAGTGGGATCACGTCATTAGAAGAATGATGTGATTGACATGACCCATTCTGTTAGCCTAGCACTTGATCGTTTAGTATACTGCTATTGCTTTCTTCATGACTTATACAAAGTTCCTGCAACTATGAGATTGTGCAACTCCCGTTTACCGGAAGAACACTTTGTGTGCTACCAAACGTCACAACGTAACTGGGTGATTATAAAGGTACTCTACAGGTGTTTCCGAAGGTACATGTTGGGTTGGCATAATTTGGGATTAGGATTTGTCACTCCGATTGTCGGAGAGGTATCTCTGGGCCCTCTCGGTAATACTCATCACCTAAGCCTTGCAAGCATGTAACTAATGAGTTAGTTATGAGATGACGTATTACGGAACGAGTAAAGAGACTTACCGGTAATGAGATTGAACTAGGTATTGGATACCGACGATCAAATCTCGGGCAAGTAACATACCGATGACAAAGGGAACAAAGTATGTTGTTATGCGGTTTGACCGATAAAGATCTTCGTATAATATGTAGGAACCAATATGGGCATCCAGGTCCCGCTATTGGTTATTGACCGAGAATGGTTTTAGGTCATGTCTACATAGTTCTCGAACCCGTAGGGTCCGCACGCTTAACGTTTCGATGACAGTTTTATTATGAGTTTATAAGTTTTGATGTAACGAAGTTTGTTCGGAGTCCCGGATGTGATCACGGACATGACGAGGAGTCTCGGAATGGTCGGGACATAAAGATTGATATATTGGAAGCCTATATTTGGACATCGGAATGGTTCTGGGTAAAATCGGCATTTTACCGGAGTACCGGGAGGTTACCGGAACCCCCCGGGAGGTTAATGGGCCTACATGGGCCAAGAGGGAGAAGAGGAAGGAGCAAGGAGGGGGCCGCGCGCCCCTCCCCCTCCTAGTCTGAATAGGACAAGGGAAGGGGGGCGGCGCCCCCCCTTTCCTTCCCCTCCTCCCCTCTTTCCTCCTTCTCTCCTACTCCAACTTGGAAAAGGGGAGTCCTACTCCCGGTGGGAGTAGGACTCCCCCCTTGGTGCGCCCCCTTAGGCCGGTGGCCTCCTCCCCCCTGGCTCCTTTATATACGGGGGCGGGGGGCACCCCATAGACACACAAGTTGATCTACGGATCGTTCCTTAGCCGTGTGCGGTGCCCCCTTCCACCATATTCCACCTCGGTCATATCGTCGCGAAGCTTAGGCGAAGCCCTGCCGGTAGAACATCAAGATCGTCACCACGTGGTCGTGCTGACGGAACTCTCCCTCAACACTCGGCTGGATCAGAGTTCGAGCGACGTCATCGAGCTGAACTCGGAGGCTCCGTACGTTCGGTGCTTGGATCGGTCGGATCGTGAAGACGTACGACTACATCAACTGCGTTGTGCTAACGCTTCCGCTTACGGTCTACGAGGGTACGTGGATGAACACTCTCCCCTCTCGTTGCTATATCATCACCATGATCTTGCGTGTGCGTAGGAATTTTTTTGAAATTACTACGTTCCCCAACAGTGGTATCAGAGCCAGGTTTTATGCGTTGATGTTATATGCATGAGTAGAACACAAGTGAGTTGTGGACGATATAAGTCATACTGCCTACCAGCATGTCATACTTTGGTTCAGCGGTATTGTGAGATGAAGCGGCCCGGACCGACATTACGCGTACGCTTACGCGAGACTGGTTTCACCGTTACGAGCACTCGTGCTTAAAGGTGGCTGGCGGGTGTCTGTCTCTCTCACTTTAGTTGAACCGAGTGTGGCTACGCCCGGTCCTTGTGAAGGTTAAAACGGAGTCTATTTGACAAACTATCGTTGTGGTTTTGATGCGTAGGTAAGAACGGTTCTTGCTAAGCCCGTAGCAGCCACGTAAAATTTGCAACAACAAAGTAGAGCACGTCTAACTTGTTTTTGCAGGGCATGTTGTGATGTGATATGGTCAAGACGTGATGCTATATTTTATTGTATGAGATGATCATGTTTTGTAACCGAAGTTATCAGCAACTGGCAGGAGCCATATGGTTGTGGCTTTATTGTATGAAATGCAAACGCCTTGTAATTGCTTTACTTTATCACTAAGCGGTAGCGATAGTCGTAGAAGCAATAGATGGCATAAACGACAACGATGCTACGATGGAGATCAAGGTGTCACGCCGGTGACGATGGTGACCACGATGGTGCTTCGGAGATGGAGATCACAAGCACAAGATGATGATGGCCATATCATATCACTTATATTGATTGCATGTGATGTTTATCCTTTATGCATCTTATCTTGCTTTGATTGACGGTAGCATTTTAAGATGATCTCTCACTAAAATTATCAAGTAGTGTTCTCCCTGAGTATGCACCGTTGCCAAAGTTTGTCGTGCCGAGACACCACGTGATGATCGGGTGTGATAAGCTCTACGTCCATCTACAACGGGTGCAAGCCAGTTTTTCACACGCAGAATACTCAGGTTAAACTTGACGAGCCTAGCATATGCAGATATGGCCTCGGAACACGGAGACCGAAAGGTCGAGCGTGAATCATATAGTAGATATGATCAACATAATGATGTTCACCATTGAAAACTACTCCATCTCACGTGATGATCGGTTATGGTTTAGTTGATTTGGATCACGTAATCACTTAGATGACTAGAGAGATGTCTGTCTAAGTGGGAGTTCTTAAGTAATATGATTAATTGAACTTAAATTTATCATGAACTTAGTACCTGATAGTATCTTGCTTGTCTATGTTTGTTTGTAGATAGATGGCTCGTGCTGTTGTTCCGTTGAATTTTAATGCGTTCCTTGAGAAAGCAAAGTTGAAAGATGATGGTAGCAATTACACGGACTGGGTCCGTAACCTGAGGATTATCCTCATTGCTGCACAGAAGAGTTACGTCCTGGAAGCACCGCTGGGTGCCAGGCCTGCTGCTGATGCAACTGACGACGTTAAGAACGTCTGGCAGAGCAAAGCTGATGACTACTCTATAGTTCAGTGTGCCATGCTTTACGGCTTAGAACCGGGTCTTCAACGACGTTTTAAACGTCATGGAGCATATGAGATGTTCCAGGAGTTGAAGTTAATATTTCAAGCAACTGCCCGGATTGAGAGATATGAAGTCTCCAATAAGTTCTATAGCTGCAAGATGGAGGAGAATAGTTCTGTCAGTGAACATATACTCAGAATGTCTGGGTATAACAATCACTTGATTCAACTGGGAGTTAATCTTCCTGATGATAGTGTCATTGACAGAATTCTTCAATCACTGCCGCCAAGCTACAAGAGCTTCGTGATGAACTATAATATGCAAGGGATGAACAAGACTATTCCCGAGCTCTTCGCGATGCTGAAAGCCGCGGAGGTAGAAATCAAGAAGGAGCATCAAGTGTTGATGGTCAACAAGACCACTAGTTTCAAGAAGAAGGGCAAAGGGAAGAAGAAGGGGAACTTCAAAAAGAACGGCAAGCAAGTTGCTGCTCAAGAGAAGAAACCCAAGTCTGGACCTAAGCCTGAAACTGAGTGCTTCTACTGCAAGCAGACTGGTCACTGGAAGCGGAACTGCCCCAAGTATTTGGCGGATAAGAAGGATGGCAAAGTGAACAAAGGTATATGTGATATAGATGTTATTGATGTGTACCTAACTAGAGCTCGTAGTAGCACCTGGGTATTTGATACTGGTTCTGTTGCTAATATTTGCAACTCGAAACAGGGACTACGGAATAAGCGAGCACTGGCCAAGGACGAGGTGACGATGCGCGTGGGAAACGGTTCCAAAGTCGATGTGATCGCGGTCGGCACGCTACCTCTACATCTACCATCGGGATTAGTTTTAGACCTGAATAATTGTTATTTGGTGCCTGCGTTGAGCATGAACATTATATCTGGATCTTGTTTGATGCGAGACGGTTATTCATTTAAATCAGAGAATAATGGTTGTTCTATTTATATGAGTAATATCTTTTATGGTCATGCGCCCTTGAAGAGTGGTCTATTTTTATTGAATCTCGATAGTACTGATACACATATTCATAATGTTGAAGCCAAAAGATGCAGAGTTGATAATGATAGTGCAACTTATTTGTGGCACTGCCGTTTGGGTCATATCGGTGTAAAACGCATGAAGAAACTCCATACTGATGGACTTCTGGAATCACTAGATTATGAATCACTTGGTACTTGCGAACCATGCCTTATGGGCAAGATGACTAAAACACCGTTCTCCGGAACTATGGAGAGAGCAACAGATTTGTTGGAAATCATACATACAGATGTATGTGGTCCGATGAATGTTGAGGCTCGTGGCGGATATCGTTATTTTCTCACCTTCACAGATGATTTAAGCAGATATGGGTATATCTACTTAATGAAGCACAAGTCTGAAACATTTGAAAAGTTCAAAGAATTTCAGAGTGAAGTAGAAAATCATCGTAACAAGAAAATAAAGTTTCTACGATCTGATCGTGGAGGAGAATATTTGAGTTACGAGTTTGGTTTACATTTGAAACAATGCGGAATAGTTTCGCAACTCACGCCACCTGGAACACCACAACGAAATGGTGTGTCCGAACGTCGTAATCGTACTTTACTCGATATGGTGCGATCTATGATGTCTCTTACCGATTTACCGCTATCGTTTTGGGGTTATGCTTTAGAGACGGCCGCATTCACGTTAAATAGGGCACCATCAAAATCCGTTGAGACGACGCCTTATGAACTGTGGTTTGGCAAGAAACCAAAGTTGTCGTTTCTTAAAGTTTGGGGCTGCGATGCTTATGTGAAGAAACTTCAACCAGATAAGCTCGAACCCAAATCGGAGAAATGTGTCTTCATAGGATACCCAAAAGAGACTGTTGGGTACACCTTCTATCACAGATCCGAAGGCAAGACATTCGTTGCTAAGAATGGATCCTTTCTAGAGAAGGAATTTCTCTCGAAAGAAGTGAGTGGGAGGAAAGTAGAACTTGATGAGATAACTGTATCTACTCCCTTATTGGAAGGTAGTTCATCACGAGAACCGGTTCTCGTGACAACTACACCAATTAGTGAGGAAGCTAATGATATTGATCATGAAACTTCAGATCAAGTTTCTGCTGAACCTCGTAGGTCTACCAGAGTAAGATCCGCGCCAGAATGGTACGGTAATCCTATTCTGGAAGTCATGTTACTTGACCATGATGAACCTACGAACTATGAGGAAGCGATGATGAGCCCAGATTCCGCAAAATGGCTAGAGGCCATGAAATCTGAGATGGGATCCATGTATGAAAACAAAGTATGGACTTTGGTTGACTTGCCCGATGATCGGCAAGCCTTTGAGAATAAATGGATCTTTAAGAAGAAGACTGACGCTGATGGTAATGTTACTGTCTATAAAGCTCGACTTGTTGCGAAAGGTTTTCGACAAGTTCAAGGGGTTGACTATGATGAGACTTTCTCACTCGTAGCGATGCTTAAGTCTGTCCGAATCATGTTGGCTATTGCTGCATTTCATGATTATGAAATTTGGCAAATGGATGTCAAGACTGCATTCTTGAATGGATTTCTAGAAAAGAGTTGTATATGATGTAGCTAGAAGGTTTTGTTGATCCAAAAGGTGCTGACAAAGTGTGCAAGCTCCAGCGTTCCATTTATGGACTGGTGCAAGCATCTCGGAGTTGGAATAAACGCTTTGATAGTGTGATCAAAGCATATGGTTTTATACAGACTTTTGGAGAAGCCTGTATTTACAAGAAAGTGAGTGGGAGCTCTGTAGCATTTCTAGTTTTATATGTTGATGACATATTATTAATTGGAAATGATATAGAATTTCTGGATAGCATAAAGGGATACTTGAATAAAAGTTTTTCAATGAAAGACCTCGGTGAAGCTGCTTACATATTGGGCATCAAGATCTATAGAGATAGATCAAGACGCTTAATAGGACTTTCACAAAGCACATACCTTGACAAGATTTTGAAAAAGTTCAAAATGGATCAGGCAAAGAAAGGATTCTTGCCTGTGCTACAAGGTGTGAAGTTGAGTCAAACTCAATGCCCGACCACAGCAGAAGATAGAGAGAAAATGAAAAATGTTCCCTATGCTTCAGCCATAGGCTCTATCATGTATGCAATGCTGTGTACCAGACCTGACGTATGCTTAGCAATAAGCTTGGCAGGAAGGTACCAAAGTAATCCAGGAGTGGATCACTGGACAGCGGTCAAGAACATCCTGAAATACCTGAAAAGGACTAAGGATATGTTTCTCGTATATGGAGGTGACAAAGAGCTAGTCGTAAATGGTTAGTCGATGCAAGCTTTGACACTGATCCGGACGATTCTAAATCGCAAACCGGATACTGTTGGGGAACGTTGCAGAAAACAAAAAAAATTCCTACGGTTTCACCAAGATCCATCTATGAGTTCATCTAGCAACGAGTCATTAGATGCATCTACGTACCTTGTAGATCACGAGCGGAAGCGTTCAAAGAACGGGGATGATGTAGTCGAACACGACGTGATCCGAATCACCGGAGATCCTAGCACCGAACGGACGGCACCTTCGCGTTCAACACACGTACGGAACAGCCACGTCTCCTCCTTCTTGATCCAGCAAGGGGAGAGGAGAGGTTGAGGGAGATGGCACCAGCAGCAGCACGACGGCGTGGTGTTGATGGAGCTGCAGTACTCCGGCAGAGCTTCGCTAAGCACTATGGAGGAGGAGGAGGTGTTGGAGAGGGAGAAGGAGGCAACCAAAGGCCAAGGTATGAAGTCCCTCCTTTCCCCCACTATATATAGGAGGGCCAAGGGGGGTGGCCGGCCCTAGGAGATCAAATCTCCTAGGGGGGCGGCGGCCAAGGGGGGGTTTCCCTCCCCCCCAAGGCACCTAGGAGGTGCCTTCCCCTCCTAGGACTCTTCCCCCATTAAACCCTAGGCGCATGGGCCTATGTGGGGCTGGTGCCCTTGGCCCATGTAGGCCAAGGAGCACCCCCTACAGCCCATGTGGCCCCCCGGGGCAGGTGGCCCCACCCGGTGGGCCCCCGGGACCCTTTCGATGGTCCCGGTACAATACCGATAACCCCGAAACTTGTCCCGATGCCCGAAATAGGACTTCCCATATATAAATCTTTACCTCCGAACCATTCCGGAACTCCTCGTGACATCCGGGATCTCATCCGGGACTCCGAACAACATTCGGGTTACTGCATATACATATCCCTACAACCCTAGCGTCACCGAACCTTAAGTGTGTAGACCCTACGGGTTCGGGAGACAAGCAGACATGACCGAGACGACTCTCCGGTCAATAACCAACAGCGGGATCTGGATACCCATGTTGGCTCCCACATGCTCCACGATGATCTCATCGGATGAACCACGATGTCGAGGATTCAATCAACCCCGTATGCAATTCCCTTTGTCAATTGATATGTTACTTGCCCGATATTCGATCGTCGGTATCCCAATACCTCGTTCAATCTCGTTACCGGCAAGTCACTTTACTCGTACCGTAATGCATGATCCCGTGACCAGACACTTAGTCACTTTGAGATCATTATGATGATGCATTACCGAGTGGGCCCAGTGATACCTCTCCATCATACGGAGTGACAAATCCCAGTCTCGATCCGTGTCAACCCAACAGACACTTTTGGAGATACCTGTAGTGCACCTTTATAGTCACCCAGTTACGTTGTGACGTTTGATACACCCAAAGCACTCCTACGGTATCCGGGAGTTACACGATCTCATGGTCAAAGGAAAAGATACTTGACATTAGAAAAGCTCTAGCAAACGAACTACAGGATCTCACGCTATGCTTAGGATTGGGTCTTGTCCATCACATCATTATCCTAATGATGTGATCCCGTTATCAATGACATCCAATGTCCATAGCCAGGAAATCATGACTATCTATTGATCAACGAGCTAGTCAACTAGAGGATTACTAGGGACATGTTGGTGTCTGTTATTCACACATGTATTACGATTTCCGAAAAATACAATTATAGCATGAATAAAGACAATTATCATGAACAAAGAAATATAATAATAATGCTTTTATTATTGCCTCTAGGGCATATTTCCAACAGTCTCCCACTTGCACTAGAGTTAATAATCTAATTACATTGTGATGAATCGAACACCCATGGAATTCTGGTGTTGATCATGTTTTGCTCTAGGGAGAGGTTTAGTCAACGGATCCGCTACATTCAGGTCCGTATGTACTTTACAAATCTCTATGTCTCCATCTTGAACATTTTCACAAATGGAGTTGAAGCGACGCTTGATGTGCCTTGTCTTCTTGTGAAACCTGGGCTCCTTGGCAAGTACAATAGCTCCAGTGTTGTCACAGAAGAGCTTGATCGGCCCCGATGCATTGGGTATGACTCCTAGGTCGGTGATGAACTCCTTCACCCAAATTGCTTCATGTGCTGCCTCCGAGGCTGCCATGTACTCCGCTTCACATGTAGATCCCGCCACGACGCTCTGCTTGCAACTGCACCAGCTTACTGCCCCACCATTCAAAATATACACGTATCCGGTTTGTGACTTAGAGTCATCCAGATCTGTGTCGAAGCTAGCATCGACGTAACCCTTTACGACGAGCTCTTCGTCACCTCCATAAACGAGAAACATTTCCTTTGTCCTTTTCAGGTACTTCAGGATATTCTTGACCGCTGTCTAGTGTTCCTTGCCGGGATTACTTTGGTACCTTCCTACCAAACTTACGGCAAGGTTTACATCAGGTCTGGTACACAGCATGGCATACATAATAGAACCTATGGCTGAGGCATAGGGGATGACACGCATCTCTTCTATATCTTCTGCCGTGGTCGGACATTGAGCTGAACTCAATTTCACACCTCGCAAAACAGGCAAGAACCCTTTCTTGGACTGATCCATTTTGAACTTCTTCAAAACCTTATCAAGATATGTGCTTTGTGAAAGACCTATCAGGCGTCTCGATCTATCCCTATAGATCTTGATGCCTAATATATAAGCAGCTTCTCCAAGGTCCTTCATTGAAAAACTCTTATTCAAGTAGGCCTTAATGCTGTCCAAAAGTTCTATATCATTTCCCATCAAAAGTATGTCATCTACATATAGTATGAGAAATGCTATAGAGCTCCCACTCACTTTCTTGTAAACACAGGCTTCTCCATAAGTCTGTGTAAACCCAAACGCTTTGATCATCTCATCAAAACGAATGTTCCAACTCCGAGATGCTTGCACCAGCCCATAAATCGAGCATTGGAGCTTGCACACCTTGTCAGCATTCTTAGCATCGACAAAACCTTCTGGCTGTACCATATACAATTCTTCCTTAAGGAAACCATTAAGGAATGTCGTTTTGACGTCCATTTGCCAAATTTCATAATCATAAAATGCGGCAATTGCTAACATGATTCGGATGGACTTCAGCTTCGCTACCGGTGAGAAAGTCTCATCGTAGTCAACCCCTTGAACTTGTCGATAACCCTTAGCGACAAGGCGAGCTTTATAGATGGTCACATTACCATCCGCGTCTATCTTCTTCTTAAAGATCCATTTATTTTCTATGGCTCGCCGTTCAACGGGCAAGTCAGTCAAAGTCCATACTTCGTTTTCATACATGGATCCTATCTCAGATTTCATGGCTTCTAGCCATTTGTCGGAATCCGGGCCCGCCATTGCTTCTTCATAGTTCGAAGGTTCACTGTTGTTTAACAACATGATTTCCAAGACAGGGTTGCCGTACCACTTCTGTGCAGAACGTGTCCTTGTGGACCTTCGAATTTCAGTAGGAGCTTGATCAGAAGTATCTTGATCATCATCAATAACTTGCTCTCTAGTCGGTGCAGGCACCTCAGGAACATTTTCTTGAGTTTCGCCATTTTCCGGTTCAAGAGGTAATACTTCATCAAGCTCTACTTTCCTCCCACTTACTTCTTTCGAGAGAAACTCTTTCTCCAGAAAGGACCCATTCTTGGCAACAAAGATCTTGCCTTGGGATCTGAGGTAGAAGATATACCCAAGGGTATCCTATGAAGACGCATTTTTCCGATTTGGGTTCGAGCTTTTCAGGTTGAAGTTTCCTGACATAAGCATCGCATCCCCAAACTTTTAGAAATGACAGCTTAGGTTTCTTCCCAAACCATAATTCATACGGTGTCATCTCAACGGATTTCGACGGTGCCCTATTTAAAGTGAATGCGACAGTCTCTAAAGCATAGCCCCAAAAAGATAGTGGTAAATCGGTAAGAGACATCATAGATCGCACCATATCTAATAGAGTGCGATTACGACGTTCGGACACACCATTACGCTGAGGTGTTCCAGGCGGCGTGAGTTGTGAAACTATTCCACATTTCCTTAAGTGTGTGCCAAATTCGTGACTCAAGTATTCTCCTCCCCGATCTGATCGTAGAAACTTGATTTTCCTGTCACGTTGATTCTCAACCTCACTCTGAAATTCCTTGAACTTTTCAAAGGTCTCAGACTTGTGTTTCATTAAGTAGACATACCCATATCTACTCAAGTCATCAGTGAGGGTGAGAACATAACGATAGCCACCGCGAGCCTCAACACTCATTGGACCGCACACATCAGTATGTATGATTTCCAATAAGTTGGTTGCTCGCTCCATTGTTCCTGAGAACGGAGTCTTGGTCATTTTACCCATGAGGCATGGTTCGCACGTGTCAAATGATTCGTAATCAAGAGACTCTAAAAGTCCATCAGCATGGAGCTTCTTCATGCGTTTGACACCTATGTGACCAAGGTGGCAGTGCCACAAGTATGTGGGACTATCACTATCAATCTTACATCTTTTGGTACTTACACTATGAATATGTGTAGCATTACGCTCGAGATTCATAAAGAATAAACCATTCACCATCGGAGCATGACCATAAAACATATCTCTCATATAAATAGAACAACCATTATTCTCGGATTTAAATGAGTAGCCATCTCGAATTAAACGAGATCCAGATACAATGTTCATGCTCAAACTTGGCACTAAATAACAATTATTGAGGTTCAAAACTAATCCCGTAGGTAAATGTAGAGGTAGCGTGCCGATGGCGATCACATCGACCTTGGAACCATTCCCGACGCGCATCGTCTCCTCGTCCTTTGCCAGTCTCCGTTTATTCTGCAGCTCCTGCTGTGTGTTACAAATATGAGCAACGGCACCGGTATCAAATACCCAAGAGTCACTACGATTACTGGTAAGGTACACATCAATTACATGTATATCAAATATACCTTTGGTTTTGCCGGCCTTCTTGTCCGCTAAGTATTTGGGGCAGTTTCGCTTCCAGTGACCACTTTCCTTGCAATAAAAGCACTCAGTCTCGGGCTTGGGTCCATTCTTTGGCTTCTTCCCGGCATCTTGCTTGCTGGGCGCGGCAACTACCTTGCCGTCCTTCTTGAAGTTCTTTTTACCCTTGCCCTTCTTGAACTTAGTGGTTTTATTGACCATCAACACTTGATGTTCCTTCTTGACTTCTACCTCTGCTGATTTCAGCATTGCAAATACTTCAGGAATGGTCTTTTCCATCCCCTGCATATGGAAGTTCATCACAAAGCTCTTGTAGCTTGGTGGAAGCGACTGGAGGATTCTGTCAATGACCGCATCATCCGGAAGATTAACTCCCAGCTGAGTCAAGCGGTTATGTAACCCAGACATAGTGAGTATGTGCTCACAGGCAAAACTATTTTCCTCCATCTTACAGCTGAATAATTTTGTCGGAGACTTCATATCTCTCGACCCGGGCATGAGCTTGGAAAACCATTTTCAGCTCTTCGAACATCTCATATGCTCCATGTCTCTCAAAACGCTTTTGGAGCCCCGGCTCTAGGCTGTAAAGCATGCCGCACCGAACGAGGGAGTAGTCATCGGTACGTGCCTGCCAAGCGTTCATAATGTCTTGTTCTGCAGGGAGAACAGGTGCGTCACCCAGCGGTGCTTGTAGGACATAATCTTTCTTGGCAGCTATGAGGATGATCCTCAGGTTCCGGACCCAGTCCGTATAGTTGCTGCCATCGTCTTTCAGCTTGGTTTTCTCTAGGAACGCGTTGAAGTTGAGGACTACGTTGGCCATTTGATCTACAAGACATATTGTAAAATATTTAGACTAAGTGCATGATAATTAAGTTCATCTAATCAAATTATAATGAACTCCCACTCAGATTTGACATCCCTTTAGTCATCTAAGTGTTACACGATCCGAGTCGACTAGGCCGTGTCCGATCATCACGTGAGACGGACTAGTCATCGTCGGTGAACATTCTCATGTTGATCGTATCTTCCATACGACTCGTGTTCGACCTTTCGGTCTCCGTGTTCCGAGGCCATGTCTGTACATGCTAGGCTCGTCAAGTTAACCCTAAGTGTTTTCGCTGTGTAAAACTGTCTTACACCCGTTGTATGTGAACGTAAGAATCCATCACACCCGATCATCACGTGGTGCTTAGAAGCGACGAACTGTAGCAACGGTGCACAGTTAGGGGAGAACACTTCTTGAAATTTTGTAAGGGATCATCTTATTTACTACCGTCATTCTAAGTAAACACGATGCATAAACATAATAAACATCACATGCAATTATATAAAGTAGTGACATGATATGGCCAATATCATATAGCTCCTTTGATCTTCATCTTCGGGGCTCCATGATCATCTTGTCACCATCATGACACCATGATCTCCATCATCATGATCTCCATCATCGTGTCTTCATGAAGTTGTCACGCCAACGACTACTTCTACTTCTATGAGTAACGCGTTTAGTAATAAAGTAAAGTAGTTTACATGGCATTCTTCAATGACACGCAGGTCATACAAAAAAAATAAAGACAACTCCTATGGCTCCTGCCGGTTGTCATACTCATCGACATGCAAGTCGTGATTCCTATTACAATAGCATGAACATCTCATACATGACATATAGATCATTCATCATTCATCACAACTTTGGCCATATCATATCACCAAGCACTTGCTGCAAAAACAAGTTAGACGTCCTCTAATTGTTGTTTGCAAGTTTTACGTGGCTGAAGTAGGGTTCTAGCAAGAACATTTTCTTACCTACGTGAAAGCCACAACGTGATTTGTCAACTTCTATTTACCCTTCATAAGGACCCTTTTCATCGAATCCGCTCCAACTAAAGTGGGAGAGACAGACACCCGCCAGCCACCTTATGCAACTAGTGCATGTTAGTCGGTGGAACCGGTCTCACGTAAGCGTACGTGTAAGGTTGGTCCGGGCCGCTTCATCCCACAATACCGCTGAAGCAAGATAAGACTAGTAGCGGCAATAAAGTTGACAAATCTACGCCCACAACAAATTGTGTTCTACTCGTGCAAGAAGAACTACGCATAGACCTAGCTCATGATGCCACTGTCGGGGAACGTTGCAGAAAACAAAAAAATTTCCTACGGTTTCACCAAGATCCATCTATGAGTTCATCTAGCAACGAGTCATTAGATGCATCTACGTACCTTGTAGATCGCGAGCGGAAGCGTTCAAAGAACGGGGATGATGTAGTCGAACACGACGTGATCCGAATCACCGGAGATCCTAGCACCGAACGGACGGCACCTCCGCATTCAACACACGTACGGAACAGCCACATCTCCTCCTTCTTGATCCAGCAAGGGGAGAGGAGAGGTTGAGGGAGATGGCACCAGCAGCAGCACGACGGCGTGGTGTTGATGGAGCTGCAATACTCCGGCAGAGCTTCGCTAAGCACTATGGAGGAGGAGGAGGTGTTGGAGAGGGAGAAGGAGGCAACAAAAGGCCAAGGTATGAAGTCCCTCATTTCCCCCACTATATATAGGAGGTCCAAGGGGGGTGGCCGGCCCTAGGAGATCAAATCTCCTAGGGGGGGCGGCGGCCAAGGGGGGGTTTCCCTCCCCCCCAAGGCACCTAGGAGGTGCCTTCCCCTCCTAGGACTCTTCCCCCCTTAAACCCTAGGCGCATGGGCCTATGTGGGGCTGGTGCCCTTGGCCCATGTAGGCCAAGGCGCACCCCCTACAGCCCATGTGCCCCCCCGGGGCAGGTGGCCCCACCCGGTGGGCCCCCGGGACCCTTCCGGTGGTCCCGGTACAATACCGATAACCCCGAAACTTGTCCCGATGCCTGAAACAGGACTTCCCATATATAAATCTTTACCTCCGGACCATTCCGGAACTCCTCGTGACGTTCGGGATCTCATCCGGGACTCCGAACAACATTCGGGTTACTGCATATACATATCCCTACAACCCTAGCGTCACCGAACCTTAAGTGTGTAGACCCTACGGGTTCGGGAGACAAGCAGACATGACCGAGACGACTCTCCGGTCAATAACCAACAGCGGGATCTGGATACCCATGTTGGCTCCCACATGCTCCACGATGATCTCATCGGATGAACCACAATGTCAAGGATTCAATCAACCCCGTATGCAATTCCCTTTGTCAATCGATATGTTACTTGCCCGAGATTCGATCATCGGTATCCCAATACCTCGTTCAATCTCGTTACCGGCAAGTCACTTTACTCATACCGTAATGCATGATCCCGTGACCAGACACTTGGTCACTTTGAGCTCATTATGATGATGCATTACCGAGTGGGCCCAGTGATACCTCTCCGTCATACGGAGTGACAAATCCCAGTCTCGATCCGTGTCAACCCAACAGACACTTTCGGAGATACCTGTAGTGCACCTTTATAGTCACCCAGTTACGTTGTGACGTTTGATACACGCAAAGCACTCCTAGGGTATCCGGGAGTTACACGATCTCATGGTCAAAGGAAAAGATACTTGACATTAGAAAAGCTCTAGCAAACGAACTACACGATCTCACGCTATGCTTAGGATTGGGTCTTGTCCATCACATCATTATCCTAATGATGTGATCCCGTTATCAATGACATCCAATGTCCATAGCCAGGAAATCATGACTATCTATTTATCAACGAGCTAGTCAACTAGAGGATTACTAGGGACATGTTGGTGTCTGTTATTCACACATGTATTACGATTTCCGGAAAATACAATTATAGCATGAATAAAGACAATTATCATGAACAAAGAAATATAATAATAATGCTTTTATTATTGCCTCGAGGGCATATTTCCAACAGTCTCCCACTTGCACTAGAGTCAATAATCTAGTTACATTGTGATGAATCGAACACCCATGGAATTCTGGTGTTGATCATGTTTTGCTCTAGGGAGAGGTTTAGTCAACGGATCCGCTACATTCAGGTCCGTATGTACTTTACAAATCTCTATGTCTCCATCTTGAACATTTTCACGAATGAAGTTGAAGCGATGCTTGATGTGCCTTGTCTTCTTGTGAAACCTGGGCTCCTTGGCAAGTGCAATTGCTCCAGTGTTGTCACAGAAGAGCTTGATCGGCCCCGATGCATTGGGTATGACTCCTAGGTCGGTGATGAACTCCTTCACCCAAATTGCTTCATGTGCTGCCTCCGAGGCTGCCATGTACTCCGCTTCACATGTAGATCCCGCCACGACGCTCTGCTTGCAACTGCACCAGCTTACTGCCCCACCATTCAAAATATACACGTATCCGGTTTGTGACTTAGAGTCATCCAGATCTGTGTCGAAGCTAGCGTCGACGTAACCCTTTACGACGAGCTCTTCGTCACCTCCATAAACGAGAAACATTTCCTTTGTCCTTTTCAGGTACTTCAGGATATTCTTGACCGCTGTCCAATGTTCCTTGCCGGGATTACTTTGGTACCTTCCTACCAAACTTACGGCAAGGTTTACATCAGGTCTGGTACACAGCATGGCATACATAATAGAACCTATGGCTGAGGCATAGGGGATGACACGCATCTCTTCTATATCTTCTGCCATGGTCGGACATTGAGCTGAGCTCAATTTCACACCTTGCAAAACAGGCAAGAACCCTTTCTTGGACTGATCCATTTTGAACTTCTTCAAAACCTTATCAAGATATGTGCTTTGTGAAAGACCTATGAGGCGTCTCGATCTATCCCTATAGATCTTGATGCCTAATATATAAGCAGTTTCTCCAAGGTCCTTCATTGAAAAACTCTTATTCAAGTAGGCCTTAATGCTGTCCAAAAGTTCTATATCATTTCCCATCAAAAGTATGTCATCTACATATAGTATGAGAAATGCTATAGAGCTCCCACTCACTTTCTTGTAAACACAGGCTTCTCCATAAGTCTGTGTAAACCCAAACGCTTTGATCATCTCATCAAAACGAATGTTCCAACTCCGAGATGCTTGCACCAGCCCATAAATCGAGCGTTGGAGCTTGCACACCTTGTCAGCATTCTTAGGATCGACAAAACCTTCTGGCTGCATCATATACAATTCTTCCTTAAGGAAACCATTAAGGAATGCTGTTTTGACATCCATTTGCCAAATTTCATAATCATAAAATGCGGCAATTGCTAACATGATTCGGACGGACTTCAGCTTCGCTACCGGTGAGAAAGTCTCATCGTAGTCAACCCCTTGAACTTGTCGATAACCCTTAGCGACAAGCCGAGCTTTATAGATGGTCACATTACCATCCGCGTCTGTCTTCTTCTTAAAGATCCATTTATTTTCTATGGCTCGCCGTTCAACGGGCAAGTCAGTCAAAGTCCATACTTCATTTTCATACATGGATCCTATCTCAGATTTCATGGCTTCTAGCCATTTGTCGGAATCCGGGCCCGCCATCGCTTCTTCATAGTTCGAAGGTTCACTGTTGTTTAACAACATGATTTCCAAGACAGGGTTGCCGTACCACTCTGGTGCAGAACGTGTCCTTGTGGACCTTCGAATTTCAGTAGGAGCTTGATCAGAAGTATCTTGATCATCATCAATAACTTCCTCTCTAGTCGGTGCAGGCACCTCAGGAACATTTTCTTGAGTTTCGCCATTTTCCGGTTCAAGAGGTAATACTTCATCAAGCTCTACTTTCCTCCCACTTACTTCTTTCGAGAGAAACTCTTTCTCCAGAAAGGACCCATTCTTGGCAACAAAGATCTTGCCTTGGGATCCGAGGTAGAAGATATACCCAAGGGTATCCTATGAAGACGCATTTTTCCGATTTGGGTTCGAGCTTTTCAGGTTGAAGTTTCCAGACATAAGCATCGCATCCCCAAACTTTTAGAAATGACAGCTTAGGTTTCTTCCCAAACCATAATTCATACGGTGTCGTCTCAACGGATTTTGACGGTGCCCTATTTAAAGTGAATGCGGCAGTCTCTAAAGCATAGCCCCAAAAAGATAGTGGTAAATCGGTAAGAGACATCATAGATCGCACCATATCTAATAGAGTGCAATTACGACGTTCGGACACACCATTACGCTGAGGTGTTCCAGGCGGCGTGAGTTGTGAAACTATTCCACATTTTCTTAAGTGTGTGCCAAATTCGTGACTCAAGTATTCTCCTCCACGATCTGATCGTAGAAACTTGATTTTCCTGTCACGTTGATTCTCAACCTCACTCTGAAATTCCTTGAACTTTTCAAAGGTCTCAGACTTGTGTTTCATTAAGTAGACATACCCATATCTACTCAAGTCATCAGTGAGGGTGAGAACATAACGATAGCCACCGCGAGCCTCAACACTCATTGGACCGCACACATCAGTATGTATGATTTCCAATAAGTTGGTTGCTCGCTCCATTGTTCCTGAGAACGGAGTCTTGGTCATTTTACCCATGAGGCATGGTTCGCACGTGTCAAATGATTCGTAATCAAGAGACTCTAAAAGTCCATCAGCATGGAGCTTCTTCATGCGTTTGACACCTATGTGACCAAGGTGGCAGTGCCACAAGTATGTGGGACTATCACTATCAATCTTACATCTTTTGGTACTTACACTATGAATATGTGTAGCATTACGGTCGATATTCATAAAGAATAAACCATTCACCATCGGAGCATGACCATAAAACATATCTCTCATATAAATAGAACAACCATTATTCTCGGATTTAAATGAGTAGCCATCTCGAATTAAACGAGATCCAGATACAATGTTCATTCTCAAACTTGGCACTAAATAACAATTATTGAGGTTCAAAACTAATCCCGTAGGTAAATGTAGAGGTAGCGTGCCGACGGCGATCACATCGACCTTGGAACCATTCCCGACGCGCATCGTCACCTCGTCCTTTGCCAGTCTCCGTTTATTCCGCAGCTCCTGCTGTGTGTTACAAATATGAGCAACGGCACCGGTATCAAATACCCAGGAGTCACTACGATTACTGGTAAGGTACACATCAATTACATGTGTGAATACATAGACAAAACTATAGTCACTAGTATGCCTCTACTTGACTAGCTCATTAATCAAAGATGGTTATGTTTCCTGACCATAGACATGTGTTGTCATTTGATTAGTGGGATCACATCATTAGAAGAATGATGTGATTGACATGACCCATTCTGTTAGCCTATCACTTGATCGTTTAGTATACTGCTATTGCTTTCTTCATGACTTATACAAAGTTCCTGCAACTATGAGATTGTGCAACTCCCGTTTACCGGAAGAACACTTTGTGTGCTACCAAATGTCACAACGTAACTGGGTGATTATAAAGGTGCTCTACAGGTGTTTCCGAAGGTACATGTTGGGTTGGCATAATTCGAGATTAGGATTTGTCACTCCGATTGTCGGAGAGGTATCTCTAGGCCCTCTCGGTAATACTCATCACCTAAGCCGTGCAAGCATGTAACTAATGAGTTAGTTATGAGATGACGTATTACGGAACGAGTAAAGAGACTTACCGGTAACGAGATTGAACTAGGTATTGGATACCGACGATCAAATCTCGGGCAAGTAACATACCGATGACAAAGGGAACAAAGTATGTTGTTATGCGGTTTGACCGATAAAGATCTTCGTAGAATATGTAGGAACCAATATGGGCATCCAGGTCCCGCTATTGGTTATTGACCGAGAATGGTTTTAGGTCATGTCTACATAGTTCTCGAACCCGTAGGATCCGCACGCTTAACGTTTCGATGACAGTTTTATTATGAGTTTATAAGTTTTGATGTACCGAAGTTTGTTCGGAGTCCCGGATGTGATCACGGACATGACGAGGAGTCTCGGAATGGTCGAGACATAAAGATTGATATATTGGAAGCCTATATTTGGACATCGGAATGGTTCCGGGTAAAATCGGCATTTTACCGGAGTACCGGGAGGTTACCGAAACCCCCCGGGAGGTTAATGGGCCTACATGGGCCAAGAGGGAGAAGAGGAAGGAGCAAGGAGGGGGCCGCGCGCCCCTCCCCCTCCTAGTCCGAATAGGACAAGGGAAGGGGGGCGACGCCCCCCCTTTCCTTCCCCTCCTCCCCTCTTTCCTCCTTCTCTCCTACTCCAACTTGGAAAAGGGGAGTCCTACTCCCGGTGGGAGTAGGACTCCCCCCTTGGCGCGCCCCTTAGGCCGGCGGCCTCCTCCTCCCTGGCTCCTTTATATACGGGGGCGGGAGGGCACCCCATAGACACACAAGTTGATCTACGGATCGTTCCTTAGCCGTGTGCGGTGCCCCCTTCCACCATATTCCACCTCGGTCATATCGTCGCGAAGCTTAGGCGAAGCCCTGCGCCGGTATAGAACATCAAGATCGTCACCACGCCGTCGTGCTGAAGGAACTCTCCCTCAACACTCGGCTGGATCGAAGTTCGAGGGACGTCATCGAGCTGAACTCGGAGGCTCCGTATGTTCGGTGCTTGGATCGGTCGGATCGTGAAGACGTACGACTACATCAACCGCGTTGTGCTAACGCTTCCGCTTACGGTCTACGAGGGTACGTGGACGAACACTCTCCCCTCTCATTGCTATATCATCACCATGATCTTGCGTGTGCGTAGGAATTTTTTTGAAATTACTACGTTCCCCAACATCCAGGTGGTCGAAAGTGATTGGTTTTGATATCCAATCTCGATGTTCCGCTGGGGTGGACCGTGCGAGACCCATTTCAGTGGGTGCCACATTGCTTTTCCGTATTATCACATGAAGTGAGTTTACTACTTTGACTTCTTGTGGGAAAGTCTTTTGTTTTCTGGTGCTCTGCTGGTGGGGTTTATCATCGTCCTCGCTTGATGCGTCGAGCCCCTTGTGTTCGGCGTTGAGTCGGCCGGACTATTTGAAAACCCAACAATCTCGGTGGGTGTGGTTTGCAGGCCTTCCGGGGGTACTGTGGATTTGACATATCCGATCCAAAATTTTGTTTAAGTTGGATAGCTCATCACTGTTATCCTTAAGAGGCAGTGTTTTGTTGTTTGGCTGCGAGCTTTTGAATCCGGAGTTGACCGCCGTGTTCTTTGGGCTTTTCTCTTTATTCCGGCGCTGATCTTTTCTGCGCCGTGATTTTCCGTTTCCATCTCTGATCTCGGATGTACTTGGGTCGCTGGTGCTGCATCTTGCTAGCCAGCTATCTTCCCCCGCGCAAAAGCGGGTCATGAGGCTTGTTAGCGCGGACATTGTCCTCGGCTTCTCTTGGCCGAGGTGTCTGGCGAGCCATTCGTCTCGGACGTTGTGTTTAAAAGCTGCTAAGGCTTCGGCGTCTGGACAGTTGACTATTTGGTTCTTTTTAGTAAGGAACCTGTTCCAGAATTTGCACGCTGACTCTCCGGGCTGTTGAGTTATATGACTTAGATCGTCTGCATCCGGAGGGCGGACATAAGTCCCTTGAAAATTTGCTCTAAACGCGTCCTCAAGCGCTTCCCAACTTCCAACAGTGTTTTCTAGGAGGCTTTTGAGCCAATGCCGAGCTGGCCCTTTGAGCTTGAGGGGTAGGTATTTTATGGCGTGGAGGTCATCTCCTCTAGCCATGTGTACGTGTAGTATATAATCCTCTATCCAGACTCCAGGGTCTGTTGTTCCATCGTAAGCCTCTATGTTTATGGGTTTAAACCCTGCTGGGAATTCATGATCCAGCACCTCATTGGTGAAACATAGTGGGTGTGCGGCGCCCCTGTATTTGGGTGTACCGCTGTCTTCGAACACTTGACGTGTTGTGTTGCTTCCTGGGGCCCTCTTTTTTGGCCCGTAAATGGACCTGGCTGGGCCATCTGTTTTCGCAGGGTCATGAGTCGGCTTGTGTGCGGCGCCACTTGTAGATTTTGGCCTATCATCTGGCCGTCTATCCGGCCAGGCGGCCTGTTTGTTTTTTGACTGTGGGGGCTCTATGGCTTCCTGGTTAAATTCTGGCAGCACCTTGCGCTTCGGGTAGCTCTTTGATTGATGGCCATTGCCGTATTTGTCAGCGGTCTTGAGTACTTTGCTCCACCTCATTCTCAGTATGTCTTCCGCTGTTTTGAGCTTCCGTTTTTCCTTCTTCAAGCTTCTTGCGGTGGCGACGAGTCTTCCGTGAAGGTTCTTATGCTCCGGTGGTATGTCCGGCGTGAGGTCGTCCGGACTGTTGGTTTTGTCGGGATTGGATTGATTATCCGATTCGTCCTGTTCGGCCGGTTGCTTGGCTGCATGTTCGTCGTCCACTAGTTTGCCCTGCTCTATTGTTGGGTCATTAGGAGCGCTGTTGTTGTCGAGGCGGGACTTAGGGCGGCGTCTGCGTCGCCGTTTTGGTTGTTTATCGGCGGGATTATCCTTTGCCGCGCCCCATTGGTCCTCGTTATTGCTTCCTTTTGGGGTATCTACCATAAATACGTCGTATGTTGGGGTGGTCTTCCAGTGTCCTGTAGGCGCTGGTTCTTGATCGTCTCCAGCATCGTCGTCCATACCGTCGATGTCATTGGAGTCATAGTCAAGCATGTCGGTTAGATCATCGACAGTGGCTACAAAGTGGGTGGCGGGTGGGCTTTGAATTTCTTCGTCGTCCGCATCCCAACCATCCTGGCCATAATCCGGCCAGGGCTCTCCGGATAGCGAGAGATGCTTTAGCGAATTTAGGATGTCGCCAAAGGGCGAGTGCTGAGAGATGTCCGCAGCGGTGAACTCCATGATCGGCGCCCAATCAGATTCGATTGGCAGGGGCACGGGAGGTTCGGAGTCCGGCAGGGAGTCCGGCACCTCGGAGTTACGAGCTTTGCAGGGGACAAGGTTAGTGTTCGGCTCCATCGCCGTGGAAGTTGCAGCCCCCGAGGCAGTGTCCAGCCACCGGTCCTCGATCTGGGCGATCGGCTCCGGACTGAGAGCCGGAGCGGATTCGTGTGCGGCCACCAAGGCACTGTCCGGCGGCAGAGCTAAATCATGCCCATCGTGATAGTACGGCACGCTCGGCTGTGGCTCGAGTCCGTCGAAGATCAAGTCCCCGCGGATGTTGGCCGTGAAGTTTAGGCTTCCGAACCTGACCTGACGGCCAGGGGCGTAGCTTTCGATCTGCTCCAGATGGCCAAGTGAATTAGCCCGCAGTGCGAAGCCGCCGAATACGAAGATCTGTCCGGGGAGAAACGTCTCACCCTAGACGGTGTTGTTGTTGATTGAAGGAGCCATCAAGCCTATTGGTGACGACACAGAGGAACTCTCAATGAAAGCACCAATGTCGGTGTCAAAACCGGCGGATCTCGGGTAGGGGGTCCCGAACTGTGCGTCTAGGCGAATGGTAACAGGAGACAAGGGACACGATGTTTTACCCAGGTTCGGGCCCTCTTGATGGAGGTAAAACCCTACGTCCTGCTTGATTAATATTAATGATGGGTAGTACAAGAGTGGATCTACCACGAGATCAAGGAGGCTAAACCCTAGCAGCTAGCCTATGGTATGATTATTGTAATGGAGGTTATGTCCTACGGACTAAAGCCCCCCGGTTTATATAGACACCGGAGAGGGCTAGGGTTACACAGAGTCAGTTACAATGGTAGGAGATCTACATATCCATGTCGCCAAGCTTGCCTTCCACGCCAAGGAAAGTCCCATCCGGACACGGGACGGAGTCTTCAATCTTGTATCTTCGTAGTCTTGGAGTCCGGCGGACGATGATAGTCCGGCTGTCCGGACACCCCCTAGTCCAGGACTCCCTTAGGGACCTTAATGAATTCAGCATGTCACCGAAGGGCGAGTGCTGGAAGATATCCGCAGCGGTGAACTCCATTACTGGAGCCCAACCGGATTCGGTGGGCTTGGGGGCGCGCGGTCTGGAACCTACAGCCGGACACAAGTCCGGGGGTCCGGTGACACAGACTTCCTTGGGGGATGGAGTCTGCGTTCGGCTCTACCGCCGTTGAGTATGCGGCCTCTGGGGCGGGGTCCATCCACCCATCATCGAACGACGCGATCAGCCCCGGATTTAGGTCCGGAGCTATTGCAGCTGCGATATCCCGCATATTGTCTGACAGCATGTCTAAGCCGTGCTCATCGTGACTGTTCGGTGCTCCTGGCGTAGGCCTGAATCCGTCAAAGATCAAGTCTCCGTGGATATCGTCCGTGTAGTTCAAGTTTCCGAACCTGACCTGATGGCCAGGGGCGTAGCTGTCGATCTGCTCCAAATGGCCAAGCGAATTGGCCCGCAGTGCGAGGCTGCCGAACACGTAGATCTGTTCGGCGAGAAAAGTCTCACCCTAGACCGCGTTGTTGTTGACGATTGAAGGAGCCATGACAACACAGAGGAACTCTCAATGAAAGCACCAATGTCGGTGTCAAAACCGGCGGATCTCGGGTAGGGGGTCCCGAACTGTGCGTCTAAGGCTAATGGTAACAGGAGGCAGGGGACACAATGTTTTACCCAGGTTCAGGCCCCCTCGATGGAGGTAATACCCTACTTCCTGCTTGATTGATCTTGATGATATGAGTATTACAAGAGTTGATCTACGATGAGATCGTAGAGGCTAAACCCTAGAAGCTAGCCTATGATTCTGATTGTCCTCGTCCTATGGACTAAACCCTCCGGTTTATATAGACATCGGAGGGGGCTAGGGTTACACGGAGTCGGTTACAAGGAAGGAGATCTAACATCCGAATCGCCAAGCTTGTCTTCCACGCAAAGGAGAGTCCCACCCGGACACGGTACGAAGTCTTGAGTCTTGTATCTTCATGGTCCAACAGTCTGGCCAAAGTATATAGTCCAGCTGTATGGATACCCCCTTATCCAGGACTCCCTCACCTGCTGCCGTGCGCGTGTGTGAACATGCGATGGCCGATGGAAATCAGAGAGGCAGCTTGCAGCAGAATTTGGGGAATAGGGGAAGGGTGGCGCCCGTTCATTTCCTGCTGGATCAGCTGATTTTTTAGCGAAGGTAACTAAACCACTGATGGATGCATGCCTCATGCGTGGGCAGGTTACAGTGCAGCTTTTTGTGCTTATGGACCATGTCGCGGGTAGTGAGGGTGGGCTAGCCTCTGTTTTTGGGCTAGATTAGTTAGCTAGCATGTTTACTGCCTCAGTTTCATTTTTTTTCTTGTATGTACATGTGATATACACTTATATATACCTAGTTTTTGCATAAAAATAATGGTATTTAGTTGAATACCCTTGAATTGAGGTGGGCCCGCCCCTGAATCATGGTGTCATGCTAGTGATGCTGGAAATTGTGCTAGTACTTTGGAGATGGAGATCAAAAGCACAAGATGATAATGGCCATATCATGTCACATGTTGATTTCGTGTGATGTTTATCTTTTATGCATCTTATTTTGCTTAGGACGACAACAGCATTATAATATGATCCCTTCACTTAATTTCAAGATAAAAGGTGTCCTCCCTAAGTATGCACCATTGCAAAAGTCTATCATTTCGAAGCACCCCGTGATGATCGGGTGTGATAGACTCTTCATTCATGTACAATGGGTGTAAGCCAGTTTTACACATGCAGAATACTTGGTTAAACTTGATGAGCCTAGCATGTACAGACATGGCCTCGGAACATGGAGGACCAAAAGGTCGAACATGAGTCATATAGAAGATATGATCAACATGGAGATGTTCGCCATTGATGACCACCCCATCTCACGTGATGATCGGACATGGGTTAGTTGATTTGGATCGTGTAACACTTGGAAAACTTGAGGGGTGTTGATTTAAGTGGGAGTTCACTAGTAATTTGATTAACTGAACCAATGATCATGAACATAGTCTAAATGTCTTTGCAAAATTATGTTGTAGACCAATGACTCGCGTTGTAGCTCCCCTGAATTTTAATGCGTTCCTAGAGAAATCTAATTTGAAAGATGATGGAAGCAACTATGCAGACTGGGTCCATAGTCTAAGGATTATCAAAACTACTACACAGAAGGCTTATGTCCTTGATGCACCTCTTGGTGCGCCACCCCCTCTAGCGTCGTCTGTGGATGTTGTGAACATCTGGGAGGCACATTCTGATGAATACACGATAGTTCAATGTGCCATGCTTTACGACTTAGAACCGGAGCTCCAAAGACGTTTCGAGCACTACAGAGGATATGAGATGTTCCACGAGCTGAAATTGGTATTTCAGGCTCACGCCCGGGCTAAGAGGTATGACACCTCCGACAAGTTCTTTAGCTGCAAGATGGAGGAGAACAACTCCGTTAGTGAGCATGTACTCAAGATGTCTGGGTACTAAAACCGCTTGAATTAGTTGGGAGTTAATCTTCTGGATGAAGTAGCAATTGACAGATCTCTCCAATCACTACCACCGAGCTACAAAAGCTTTGTGATGAACTAGAACATGCAAGGGATGGAGAAGATGATCCCTGAGCTTTTCGTGATGCTTAAGGCCTCGGAGGTAGAAATCAAGAAAGAGCATCAAGTGTTGATGGTCAAAAAGACCACCAATTTTAAGAAAGGCAAGGAAAAGAAATGGAACTTCAAGAATAATGGCAAGCCAGTTGCCGCTCCCGTGAAGAAACCCAAGGCTGGACCCAAACCTGAGACTGAGTGCTTCTATTGCAAGGCGAATTGCCACTGGAAATGAAACTGCCCCAAGTACTTGGCAGATAAGAAGGCTGGCAATGTCAATAAAGTTATATTTGATATACATGTTATTGATGTGTACTTTACTAGTGCTCGTACTAGCGCCTGGGTATTTGATACTGGTTCGGTTGCTAATATTTGTAACTCGAAACATGAGCAACGGAATAAACAGAGACTAGCTAAGGACAAGGTGACGATGCGTGTTGGGAATGGCTCCAAGGTCGATGTGATAGTCGTCGGCATGCTCCCTCTACGTCTACCTTTGGGATTAGTTTTAAACCTAAATAATTGTTATTTGGTGTCTGCATTGAGCGTGAACATTATATATGGATTGTGTTTATTGCGAGACCTTATTCATTTAAGTCGGAGAATAATGATTGTTCTATTTATATGAATGATATATTTTATGTTCCTGCACCCAATGTGAATGGTTTATTCTTGTTGAATCTCGGTAGTAGTGAAACACATGTTCACAATATTGATGCCAAAAGATGCAAAGTTAATGATGATAGTACCACATACCTATGGAACTGCTGCTTAGGTCATATTGGTGTAAAGTGCATGAACAAACTCCATGCTGATGGACTTTTGGAATCACTTGATTATGAATCATTTGAGTGAACCATGCCTCATGGGCAAGATGACTAAAACCCAATTTTCCGGTACAATGGAGCGGGCAAGTGACTTGTTGGAAATAATACATAACGATGTATGCGGTCCAATGAGTATTGAAGCATGTGGTGGATATCATTATTTCTCATGGATGACTTAAGTAGGTATGGGTATATTTCCTTAATTTAACATAAGTCTGAAATGTTTGAAAAGTTCAAGGAGTTTTGAGTGAAGTAGAGAATCATCGTAACAAGAAGATAAAATTCTTATGATCTAATCATGGAGGAGACTATTTGAGTTATGAGTTTGGCACGCCTTTAAGACAATTTGGAATTGTTTCACAACTCACACCGCCTAGAACAGCACAACGTAATGGTTTGTCCGAACGTCATAATCATACTTTATTAGATATGGTGCATTCTATGATGTCTCTTACCGATTTGCCAGTATCATTTTGGGGTCATGCATTAGAGACAACCACATTCACTTTAAAAGGGGACAATCTAAATCCGTTGAGACAACACCGTATGGTTTGGCAAGAAAACTAAGCAATCGTTTCTTAAACTTTGGGGATGCGATGCTTATGTCAAAAGGCTTCAGCCTGATAAGCTGGAACCCAAAGCGGAGAAGTGTGACTTCATAGGATACCCTAAAGAGACCATTGGGTAATCGCACCTTCTCTCAAATTGGAGAGTAGCACATCACAGAAAGAAGTTCTCATGATGCCTACACCAGCCGAAGAGGAAGCTAATGATGATGATCATGAAACTTCTGATCAAGCTAGTAATGAACTTCATAGGTCTACCAGGACATGTACCGCACTAGAGTGGTACAGTAATCCTGTCTTAGAAGTCATCTTGTTAGACAATGGTGAACCTACGAGCTATGGAGAAGCAATGATGATCCCAGATTCCAACAAATGGCTTGAGGCCATGAAATCCGAGATAGGATCCATGTATGAAAACCAGTATGGACTTTGGTGGACTTGCCCACTAGCGGGCCATTGAGAACAAATGGATCTTTAAGAAGAAGACAGACGCTAATGGTAATGTCAACGTCTATAAAGCTCGACTTGTCGCAAAGGGTTTTTGAAAAGTTCAAGGGGTCGACTACTGTCGGTGTCAAAACCGGCGGATCTCGGGTAGGGGGTCCCGAACTGTGCATCTAGGTGGATGGTAACAGGATTACGAGGGACACGATGTTTTTACCCAGGTTCGGGCCCTCTCGATGGAAGTAAAACCCTACTCCTGCTTGATTGATATTGATGATATGGGTAGTACAAGAGTGGATCTACCACGAGATCAAGGAGGCTAAACCCTAGAAGCTAGCCTATGGAATGATTGTTGTAATGGTTGTTCGTCCTACGGACTAAAACCCTCCGGTTTATATAGACACCAGAGAGGACTAGGGTTACACAGAGTCGGTTACAATGGTAGGAGATCTACATATCCGTATCGCCAAGCTTGCCTTCCACGCCAAGGAAAGTCCCCTCCGGACATGGGACGAAGTCTTCAATCTTGTATCTTCATAGTCTGGGAGTCCGGCTGATGATGATAGTCCGGCTATCCGGACACCCCCTAGTCCAGGACTCCCTCAGTAGCCCCTGAACCAGGCTTCAATGACGATGAGTCCGGCGCGCATATTGTTCGGCATTGCAAGGCGGGTTCCTCCTCCGAATAATCCATGGAAGATTGTGAACACCAGGATAGTGTCTGGCTCTGCAAAATAAATTCCCGCACCACCGTAGAGAGAATAATATGTACACTAGCTCAATCTGCTGACGTATTTTTGTGGCATGACATCACACCACTACCAAGTCTTTACTTGAATCATTTTTATTATACCACCTCAGCGCGTTTAGCGAAGCAGTTTCTTTGGCACGTCTTGTCGAAGCAGAGATCGTGTTCCCCTTATTCCGGGATTCCCATCAATACGGACATGGGTAACCCAACCGCCCCATTGATTGTGGCGCTTGGGAGATAAGCGAGTTTTACCAGGCCGGTGGGGATGCATAGTCTTCGTCCGCCCATATATAAGGGGATAAGGATCCGCCTTTTTTTTACCTACGCCTTCTTCCTCCTTTGCTTATCCATCTCCGCGCACTCGAGCTCCAGCGCCCAAGTCCGCACATCTCGTCTCAACCTTCTCCAGCCATGTCCGGAGCGGGAGGCAAGTGGATGGCCTCCTCCGTTATGGAGGGGCACATCGAGAAGCTGCGCGGCGCCGGATACCTATCCAGCGACATCGCGCACCGGCTGGCCGACGAGGGGCAGCTCATCCCCACCCCCAGGCCTCACGAGAGGGTCGTATTCCTTCCCCACTTCCTCCGCGGACTGGGCTTCCCACTTCATCCCTTCGTCCGGGGGCTCATGTACTACTACGGCCTGGACTTCCACGATCTGGCGCCAAACTTCATCCTCAACATCTCGGCGTTTATCGTCGTGTGCGAGGCCTTCCTCTGCATCCAGCCCCACTTCGGCTTGTGGCTAAAAACCTTCAATGTCAAGCCGAAGGTGGTGAAGGGCGTCCAAGCGGAGTGCGGAGGTGCCATGGTGGGCAAAATGCCCAATGTCATCTGGCTCGAGGGTGCCTTCGTGGAGTCCGTCAAAGGGTGGCAATCGGGGTGGTTCTACATCACCGAGCCGCGTGACCCTAAATGGGCAGCGGCCCCCGAGTTTAGATCTGGTATCCCCATGTAGCTCACCCCCTGGAAAGAGAAGGGCTTGCTATGGGGTAGTTCGGAGGAGCTGACAGGACTCCAGTCCTGTCTCCAGACCCTGGTGAACAAGAACCTTAAGCTTGTCAACGTGATCCAGGTCATGCTCGTCCGCCGGATTCTCCCCTGCCAGCAACGGGCCTTCAATTTGTGGGAGTTTGATTTGGCACAGCACCGGACCCTAAGCGGGCTCTTCGACACGATGTACGAAGCTGCCTGGAGGGTGCTGTTCAAGGGCGGAGAAGCCCCCGCATCCGCAACTGAAGATCACGGATTCAGCATGAAGCGCCCGGCCGGCGAGGTAAGCTTTGCTATCCTCTATTGGGACACTTATTTCTTTCATAGTTTGACTCTATGTGGGATCTAAAACTCCCAATGCCTTTAACAGGACTGGCAAAAGACGTCCAGACAGGTTAACTGTCCGGCTCCCCTCCCCGAAGACCCAGCAGACACCCGTTTGGCGAGGCTGCTGGTTCCGGCCCTTTACGTGGTGCCGGAAAAGAAGGCCAAGAAGAAGGCCGCGGGAACCCGAAGGAGTTCCCGGCGCCAGGTGGTATCGGACTCGTCGTCCAATGGCTCTGAGGCGGACTCCTCCCCCGAAGACGAGGAGGATAAAGAGGACTCTCCCCCAGAGGGGGGGGGGAGAAGAAGAGGAAGGCTTCTCCAACGAGGGAGGCCGAAGGGTCCAAGAGGGGAAGGACCCTTCCTCCGGATAGCTCCGCCCACGCCAATGACGGCAACGAGGGGTGGCCCTCAAGGGCCAAGCCCCCGTCAAGATCGTAAGTATCCGGATTCCTGAATGATTTATAATTTCTCTTTTTTGCCACATGGTGTCCTTCTAATGCCGCATACAACCTGCAGTCCGGCCGAGGACGATTTTACCGCTTCTTTGAGCGGGTCCTTGGCTCCGTCGGATGTGGATTCCATTCCGACCGCCTCCACCCCTCGTGACGCTGAGGACGCCGAGGTGGGATCCCAGGAAGGGACCCGCCAGGAGGGGGAGGCTCCGGAGGTGCCACAAGGCAACCTCCCGGACTTCGCACCGGACTCCGCACCGGAACCCGCAGTGGTTCCGGAGTCCGGCAGGCGGCCCTTTCGTAAGAAGGGCAAGACCGTGACACCGGCAGCCTCCGTCCAACCGGAGGCGCCGGTCAACTTGTTGGAGGCGCTCAACGGCGCTTCCATCGAGGAAGAACACCACACTATCATGAGTGCGGAGATTCAGAAGGTTCAGCTTGCCAAGAGCGGGCTGACCGAAGCCTGTAGCAGCCTTCTAACAGGCTTTGAGGTAAGAAATTTTCAAATATGTAATGTAATACCGCATAGACAGTAGCCCCTGATGCTCGGTTCGGTGTTCGGAAAGAAAAACCGGACTGAGGATCTAAAAAGATATACGCAGGAGTTCTAAAAATTATGTCAATATGGGTTTGCAGGCTGCGCTGCTGACCTCTGCCGCACTGACTGCGGAGGTCGATGCTTTGAAGCAAAACCTCGAGTGGTCCGAGAACGAGCTCGGCCTTGCCAAGAAGCAGCTCGAGGACAAAGAAGGTGAGTAACACTGTTTTAAATTTGTACCTTACAGAAAAGGATTTTGGTTGCAAGAGAAATAACAAGGATAACGTGGGCACTGCAGGGGCCACGAACGAGGTGGCGACCCTGAAGGAGGTCGTGTCCGCGGTCGAGCGTAATGCGGCCGCGGAGCGAGAGGAGCGAGAGAAGCAGGAGGCGCGGGTGGCGGAGGTGCGGCAAGAGCTCCAGGCTCTCGTGGAAAAGCATGAGAGTTTGCAGCGCGACTCGAAGACTCGAGAGTCCGAGCTTGCCTCAGCTCTTGAGAGTGCCAAAGACGCTAAGGCCGAGGCCCATAAGGCCCTCTAGGAGATTGAGGCGGTGAAGAAAATAGCGGCGGGTAAGGCATTTTTCATGCAAAGCAAGCATGTTAAAGTGAATTACCTGTTACTTACCCGAATTCGGAGCTCTCCAGGAGCGTTTGCAGATCTTCCTTGCAGCGTGTCCGATGCTGCCGCATTCTACCGGGCTGAGGAGGGGAGCTCAACGGAGAAGGTCTTCTGGTCTCAGTATGCTGAGGCCGGACATCCGGTGCCCCTTAGCGACCAGCTGAAGTAGCTGGTCGATCTCCACAAGGCAGCTGAGCAGGCCATGAAGGGCATCATAGTCTGGCTGTGGCCTGAAGAGGCCATGCCTGGGAGCTACTTTGGCATGGTGCGGCGGCTGGTGGATGCGTGTACCTGGGTGGAAGTCATCAAGCGCTCCGCCTGCATTGAAGGTGCCCGTCGGGCCCTTGCCCGCGCAAAGGTGCACTGGGGCAGGCTGGAAGCTGAGAAGCTTCTGACGGACGCGCCGCCGGCGGGCAAGGAGTATCGCACGCCCGAAATGTATTGTAAGAGTGTCCTGAAGGGTGCCCGCAAGATTGCGGATGAGTGCCCCAAAGATGTAATATTTGAGTAGACTCGCAATGTGTTATCCTGTGCGCTGAAAACTTTGTTCATATGCGCTAAGCAACGCTTATTAATTTAAAATATTACCTTCTGTGCGGCCGTTTATCAAATCTGAGAGATGGCAAGTCATCGGCTTCAGCCCCCATGCCAGGAGTGCTGGGGTGTTCGGGATAAACTTGAGCGCTCTTGTTCCCATTTTTGGGTCCATCTAGGGAGGCGTTCAACACGACGAACAAGGCAACCGGACTTATAATGCTTGAACACTCTCACTTAGCCATAGAGTTCTATAATTTTAAATTTCGGCGAAGCCCCTAGTGTTCGGAAGACCGAGTTCGGGGCGCTATCCATGCCTGGGCCGGGCAAAGCCGGTTCCTCGCTCTAAGCGGCATAAGTCTTTAGGGACTCGAAAAGACCTCTCGAACAGCGACCAGCTCTCGCCTTATCATGACGGTCATTTTTAGCTTTCTCCACTGAGGCGCTCGCCCAGCTCAACCGGGGCGCAATCGCAGTGGTTCTCCCAGTGCTACCTTAGCCGATAGAACGGAACGTAAGGTACCAAAACGTGGGAGCCGGGCAAACCCAACTATTGACCCAAGACATGATTCGGAGCCGATGCATATAGTGCTATAAGTTCGGGGTGCCGCACTTGTGAAAGTGTTCGGACTTATCACACCATAATGCGGGGAACATAAGCCCCTGGTGTATTCGGACGTACCAAAGTGTACGGATGCAAGATGTCATAAATGAACATATATGTAAAAAAGGAATGCAATTATAAGCGAAAAGTGATGCATTGTTTATTCAAGGAATTCTGCCCTGAGTGCAGAACGATACAAATAGTGCGGTAAGCGAGGGATTGGACTATTAGACATGTCCCCCTCCAAGGGTAGGCTGCGGAATGGTGTATTAAACAGATTTAATGCTCATAATGGAGACCACATGAGTGTTCGTCGTAGCCATTGTCCTTCCCTGGCTGTTGCATCGTGAGTTCGGCAGGTCCACTGCCGGACAGGGCCTCTGGTGAACGGAGTCCTGTGGAAAAAAAGAAAAAGAAAAAGAGCGACACATTTGGGAGCCCCTAGTGTGGTTGAGCCGCACTCTGGGCCTGTCGTGGTCGTGCCCCTCCCCCTATGCCCATGGTATCTCCAGAGCGTAATGATGTACGTGAAGGGCTAGTCGTGCAATCATGCAAGGGCTGGGGTTGGGGCCGCATTGCTACGCGTGCTCGGAACGTGCCAGGTGGTCTTGATGTATGTTACTCCGGGCGCGTTTGGCCATGTCCGGTCGTTTAACAGCCGGACTCGAAAATTGCCTTAAGAGGCTGCTCTGTACTTCCGCCGCGAGAGCCGCTGTGTGTTCCTCCGTTCGGAGGGAGCGTTCAGTGTTTCCATTGACCGTGATGACTCCACGAGGGCCTGGCATCTTGAGTTTGAGGTATGCATAATGCGGCACCGCGTTGAACTTTGCAAACACGGTTCGTCCGAGCAAAGCGTGATAGCCACTGCGGAACGGGACTATGTCGAAGATTAACTCCTCGCTTCGGAAGTTATCCGGGGATCCGAAGACCACTTCCAGTGTGACTGAGCCTGTACAATTGGCCTCTATACCTGGTATGACGCCTTTGAAGGTCGTCTTTGTAGATTTAATCCTTGAGGGGTCTATGCCCATCTTGCATATTGTATCCTGATAAAGCAGGTTCAGGCTGCTGCCGCCATCCATCAGGACTCTGGTGAGGTGAAATCCATCGACAATTGGGTCTAAAACCAATGCGACGAATCCGCCATGGCGGATACTGGTGGGGTGGTCCCTTCGATCGAAAGTGATCGGGCAAGAGGACCATGGATTGAACTTCGGGGCGACTGGCTCCATCGCATATACGTCCCTAAGTGCACGCTTCCGCTCCCTCTTGGGTATGTGGGTTGCGTATATCATGTTTACCGTCCGCACTTGTGGGGGGAAACTCTTCTGTCCTCTGCTGTTCGGCGGCCGGGTCTCCTCCGCGTCATCGCTATGCAGCCCCTTGTCATTGTTTTCGGCAATTAACTTGCCTGCCTTCTTGAATACCCAACAATCCCTGTTGGTGTGATTAGCTGGCTTTTCGGGGGTGCCGTGTATCTGGCAAGAGCGGTCGAGTATTCGGTCCAAATTGGACGGACCCGGAGTAGTTCTTTTAAATGGCTTTTTCCGCTTACCGGGTTTAGAGCCTCTGAATCCGGCGTTGACTGCCGTATCCTCAGTGTTATCGCCGTTGACGCGGCGTTTGTTTTTGTTACGACGCGACCTGCCGTTGCGGTCCTTGTTGTCCGACTGTCAGAATTTTTGCTGAGGTTGTTACTACGGGCTAGCCAGCTGTCCTCCCCCGCACAGAAGCGGGTCATGAGTGATGTGAGGGCTGCCATGGATTTTGGCTTTTCCTGTCCTAGGTGCCGGGCCAGCCACTCGTCGCGGATGTTATGTTTGAAGGCTGCGAGGGCCTCTGCATCCGGACAGTCGACGATTTGGTTTTTCTTTGTTAGGAACCGTGTCCAGAACTGTCTGGCCGATTCGTCTGGCTGCTGAATTATGTGGCTTAGGTCATCGGCGTCTGGTGGTCGCACATATGTGCCCTGGAAGTTGTTGAGAAATGCGGCTTCCAGGTCCTCCCAACACCCAATTGACTCTGCTGGCAAGCTGTTAAGCCAATGCCGAGCTGGTCCTTTAAGCTTGAGTGGGAGATACTTGATGGTGTGGAGATCGTCACCGCGGGCCATATGGATATGAAGGAGATAATCTTCGATCCAAACCGCGGGGTCTGTTGTACCGTCGTAGGATTCAATGTTCACGGGTTTAAACCCTTCAAAGATTTGATGATCTATTACTTCATCTGTGAAGCATAGTGGGTGTGCGGCGCGTCTATACTGGGCAATGTCATGACGTAGCTCAAGAGAGTTTTGTCTGCTGTGTTCGGCCTGACCGGAGTTGCTGTATCCGGCACGACGGTAGTCGTCGTGGATCGTGGGGCGCCCACGTGATCCGTAGATAGATCTTGATTGTTTTGCCTTGTCCTCCAATATATCACGCAAGTCCGGCGCATTCCCCCGTGGCTTCGCGCTTTTCGAGCGGTGCCGGGGTACGGTTCTGGTGGAGGGCCTAGATGCCTCTCTGTTGTGGCCACGAGGTGGTTGGTCTGCCGTATTGTGTGCTGCTGATGAAGGTTTATATGCCTCCTCCTCTAATCGGGGGAGCAACTTGCATTTTGGGTAGGTTTTGGAGGGGCATTCGAGTTCATGCTCTTCGGCCGCGAGGACCTCGGTCCATCTGTCGGCCAGCAGGTCTTGATCAGCTCGAAGCTGTTGCTGCTTTTTCTTTAGGCTGTTCGCCGTGGCCATTAGCCTGCGTTTAAAACGCTCTTGTTCGACAGGATCCTCGGGCACGACGAATTCGTCATCGTTGAGGCTTGCCTCGTCTCCGGAGGGGGGCATGTAATTATCATCCTCTACCTCCTCGTCTGCCGCTCTCTCTTGAGGGCTGGCTACTCCGTCCTCCTATGCTGAATCTTGCTGGAGGGGGTTGTCTTCGGCACTCTCTGGGGTGTTATTATCTCCGGTGCCGGAGTCTCCATTCTTGCTGTGGCGGGATTTAGAGCGGCGCCGCTGACGTTGGCGCTTGGGATGTTTATTAGAGGAATCTGCCTCCGCTGCTTCTTCGCCGTTCCCATCCTTTGGGATGTCCACCATATATATGTCGTATGACGAGGTGGTCTTCCAGTGCCCCGTAGGCGCTCGTTCTTGGTCGTCTCCAGCATCGTCGTCCATACCGTCGATGTCTTCGGAGTCATAGTCTAGCATGTCGGTTAGATCGTCGATGGTGGCTACAAAGTGGGTGGTGGGTGGGTTTTGAATTTCTTCGTCGTCCGCATCCCAACCATCCTGACCGCAGTCCGGCCAGGGCTCTCCTGATAACGAGAGATACTTTAGCGAATTCAGGATGTCCCCAAAGGGTGAGTGCTGAAAGATGTCCGCGGCGGTGAACTCCATGATCGGCGCCCAATTGGATTCGATTGGCAGGGGCGCAGGAGGTTCGGAGTCCGGCGAGGAGTCCGGCGCCTCGGAGTCACGAGCTTTGCAAAGGACAAGGTTAGTATTCGGCTCTATCACCATAGAAGTTGCGGCTCCCGAGGCGGTGTCCAGCCACCTGTCCTCGATCTGCGCGGTCGGCTCCGAGCTATGGGTCAGAGCGGACTCATGTGCGGCCTCCAGGGTACTGTCCGGTGGCAGAGCTAAATCGTGCCCATCGCGACAGTGCGGCGCGCTCGGCTGTGGCCTAAATCCATCGAAGATCAAGTCTCCGCGGATGTCAACCGTGCAGTTTAGGCTTCCAAACCTGACCTGATGGCCAGGGGCGTAGCTTTCGATCTGCTCCAGATGGCCAAGCGAATTGGCCCGCAGTGCAAAGCCGCCGAACACGAAGATCTGTCCGGGGAGAAAAGTCTCACCTTGGACTGCGTTGTTGTTAATTGAAGAAGCCATCAAGCCTATCGGTGACGACATAGAGGAACTCTCAATTAAAGCACCAATGTCGGTGTAAAAACCGGCGGATCTCGGGTAGGGGGTCCCGAACTGTGCGTATAGGCAGATGGTAACAGGAGACGAGGGACACGATGTTTTTACCCAGGTTCGGGCCCTCTCGATGGAGGTAAAACCCTACTCCTGCTTGATTGATATTGATGATATGGGTAGTACAAGAGTGGATCTACCACGAGATCAAGGAGGCTAAAACCCTAGAAGCTAGCCTATGGTATGATTGTTGTAATGGTTGTTCGTCCTACGGACTAAAACCCTCCGGTTTATATAGACACGGGAGAGGGCTAGGGTTACACAGAGTCGATTACAATGGTAGGAGATCTACATATCCGTATCGCCAAGCTTGCCTTCCACGCCAAGGAAAGTCCCCTCCGGACACGGGACAAAGTCTTCAATCTTGTATCTTCATAGTCTTGGAGTCCGGCCGATGATGATAGTCCGGCTATTCGGACACCCCTAGTCCAGGACTCCCTCAACTACTGTCGTGGTTTTGTCACGGCAAATGTCCTCAAGAAAGGACTTAGTCGTGAAGCCATCGCCTAAAGGTGGTAGCTTGGATGGGGTTGATCGGAATTGAAAGACACGGGTTTACCCATGTTCGGCCCCTCACGGCGGAGGTAAAAAACCTACGTCCTGCTTTGTGTGTTTATTGATGATGATGATCTCAATTACAAGGGTGTGACTTGGCTAACCTAGTACTCGAGAATTTGTAACTTAGCCTTTCCGCCTCAGGAGCTCCCCTTTATATACAGGTGGAGGCCCTGGGCTTACAATATAGTCCAGGTCATACTATGATCCGTGACCTAGCATATTTCCTAGTTGTCTTGTTTTCTAAGTAAGGAAGCTCCAGGCGGCGACTTATACTTCTAGGCCAAGAGCCGCCGTCTTCAAGTACTGGCCCTTAGTTGGCCCACTCCATGAGCCGCCCCACAGGCCTATGAGATCTTGAATGTCACAGCCCATCTTGAGTCTTGCTCATGAGTCACCACTTGGATAACCCGGCCCAACTAGGCGGGTCATATCGTGGGGTTATATCCCCAACATTAGCCCCCAGATTGATTCGAATTCATTCATGTCAATCTTCAATCAGATGACCACGGCGGGTTACCTTCCCATCATATCTGCATCGTCTCCCGGTGTCAAACTCTGGCTTATGACATTTCCATACTTATTATTTTTTCATGTCCTTAAATCGTGACAGCACCTTCCGGAATTCCAGGAGCTGTAGTGTGACATCACAACTGATCTTTGTGTATATCTATTAGGCCCGAAAATCAAGGCACCGTCGTAAAAAATGTTACTACGCCTCCTCTAATTTCACGCCTGCCTCTTCTCCTTCTTTTTTATCTTATAAATACGCTTGAGGAGGCACCTGTTCACTTTTACCCTTTCTCCCCTTCGCTTCTTCTTCCTTGCGCCCGAGCTCTCCCACATCAGGAATGCCGCCGTGCCTGTTCAACCTCGTCGGCCACTCATCCATGATCATGACGCCACCTAGTTAACACTGGAGCTCTACCAAGCTTCTCCACCGTCTACTTCCGCAGCCAGGTATGCCAATACCTATCCTCTAGATCTGCATTATCCCTTTCATAGTTCATCAGAGTTCATCGATGTCCATTATCCCTTTACTGTACCATCATTTGAATCTAGTTTTTGATGAACTTTCCATAGAAACACAGAGGCGCTAGTCATGACACCATTTTTGCATCTAAAAACATCAAGTCCCTGTTAGATTCCGCAAGTAGAACAATTGTTGCTTCCAGTGCCTACCTTACGTTTAGCAAATATATTGTTTTTTAGACCATTTTCTAGATCTGTAGTTGCAGTCGTCTCAATGGAAACTTGTTTATTCAACTCTTAGCTGAAAATCAGAAGTCCTCAGTTTAGAATAAGATGCCTTCATACCTTTTTGGCTCATTACTGTATGCCATAACTCACCTAATTTAGAAGTCGTTGTCCTTTGGTTAATCCGGCTCATTTATTGGCGACTCATTGGTAATCAGGTAACCATGTTGACCTATTTAACCATAGCCACCTTATTACATTGTCTTCTGATACGTCCATTTTGCATCATGTTTACCTATTGTTATTTATATTGTTTTTATGCATAATAATGCTTTTTGGGGTAATTCTAGTGCATTTTCTCTCATAATATGCAAGGTACACACAAAGAGGGAGAATTCCGGTAGCTGGAAATCTGGACCTGGGAAAGCTACGTCAGGCCACCTATTCTGCACAACTCCAAATAAGCTAAAACTTTACGAAGAATTTTTATGGAATAAATGAGGAATATTGGAGCCAATAAGTACCAGAGGAGGCCCACCAGGTGGGCACAACCCACATGGGCGCGCCCTGGTGGGTTGTGCTCCCCTCGGCCCACCTCCAGTGCCCATCTTCTGGTATATAAGTGTCACGACCGGTTTTTCAATAAAAATATTTATTGAGAAACCGATCTTAAATTCCCAGTGTGAGGAAGATCCTCCTCACTGGTAGACAAAACCTTGATACAATAAGCCAGTAGCATTAATATATTACAGAGTCGAGCTGGGTGCTCAACAATTTATTACAAGCACACCAATAATTACACATAATGCCGGATATGACACAATGGTGTGGGGTAGCTTACTACTGACTCGAGATAAAAGTGGTGGTGGAATATCACAGTGGAGTGGATAACATGACTCCTAAACTGGCAGCTCATCGAGCGTCGAGGTGAGGCTTGATGAATTTATTTGGGTAGCGGAAGCGGATATAAGACAGTGACCAAAACCGGGGTCGCATGAGACTGACTGGGACTCCTCTAGGCGTCGGACTCGCTATCAAATTCTTCATCCATGAGATCGCCTTTGTCAGCATCTGGTCAAATCAACAAGCCAGGTGAGTACTTTGAAAGTACTCGCAAGACAGTTCGGACTTAAGATATAACAAATGCATGCATGTATGCCTCATTAGCAAAACTAATGATGCTCATTCCAATAATAATATTATTTTTGCACGACTTGATAAGTAAAACAAAATAACTGAAAAACCAATCGGGTGTCTGGAGCGACGCCTCGAAACGTAAATAAATAAAGTTCATGCCGCAGTCGGGCGTCTAAGCGACACCACATAAAGGGCTTAAAAGGAATACCATAGTCGGACATCTGAGCGATGTCACAGAAAGGGCTTGTAAAAGAAATGCCACAGTCGGACGTCTGAGCGACATCATAGAAAGGGCTTGTAAAAGAAATGCCACAGTCGGACGTCTGAGCGACATCACAGAAAGGGCTTGTAAAAGAAATGCCACAGTCGGACGTTTGAGCGACATCACAGAAAGGGCTTGTAAAAGAAATGCCACAGTCAGACGTCTGAGCGACATCACAGAAAGGGCTTGTAAAAGAAATGCCACAGTCAGACATCTGAGCGACGTCACAGAAAGGGCTTATAAAAGAAATGCCACGGTCGGACATCTAAGCGACGTCACAGACAGGGCTTGATAACAAAAGTAAATGACAAGTATGCCACAGTGGGATGTCTGAGAGACATCACAGAAAGGGATTATATAACAGAAGTAAACAACAAGTATGCCACAGTCGGACGTTTGAGCGACATCACAGAAAGGGATTTATAACAAAAGTAACCAACAGGTTAGTCCATCCACAAGAATAAACTTTTAACCGGATTTACACACATGTAGTTCACCGGAGTTTTGTCACTGAGGCTGATATCTGATAAGATAAGATGAATACAGTACTTGGACAAGTACAAGATGATTTAAAGAATTTGAGACTCTGCAGAGTTTGTACTAACTGACCACAACCAACGGATTTCTGTAGTCACGAAGGACTAGTTCCGTTTATGGTATTTCAGTAGAAAACACATTTTAACTAGTACACACCCATTTCACCTCACGATGCCAGGAATCACCCTGGACAACGTCCAAGAAAAACTTTGAGACGGGGAGGTCACAACCTCGAATAGCATGGGATCAAATTTCTATACGCGCGCTCTAAGGGGTGCCCCCCTCTCGGTCCCAACCGGAAACACTCATGCCCCCTGACCGGATGACGGGCTTTAATCCAGGGCCATGGAACCCTCATCCCGGCCTCTCTGTTTGGTGTGTACCAGGAAAACGATTTACAACTTACTAAGCCATATTCCTTTTGGAAAACATGTGGCAGTACAGGAAGGAAATGAATGGGAATGTGATTTCATTCATGACGACACGGAAGTCAAATAATCTGGCATAAGACTGGTATGTCACAACACTACCATCTTACTCATCCTCATGCCATCACATGGCCATGCAAATATGTATCCAACAACATAATGCTTTCCGAAACTTACTTTCCACTTATGTGCATGAAATATAACATTCAAAGAAATGTTCATAAACATGCCATGACCATACTAAAATGCAAATATGCAACAACCACTCATCATATCAAGAGTTCAAACATGCTTGCCTGGTTCAGAGTAGTCGACGCCTAGCTCGGTGAAATTTGCGGTGCCGTCACCTCCTTCGGTATCTATGGAATAAAGAAACATACGCGCTAACGTAAATACCGTGAGGTGCACAAAAGTATTCCAAATATTTTTCAAATAAATCTGGTAAAAAACTAGGCAAAATTCTGAAGAGAAAAGAAAAAGAATCACTCAAAAATCTCTTTCTATTAAAAAGTTATAAGAGTTTTGGTCCAAGGACCCATCTGTAGTGAAACAGAAAACTCTCAGGGGCCTAAGAAGAAAAGTCCCGAAAATGATTCAGTTTGGAAAGCGTATTTCGCCAGAATACGCTTTCAGAAAACAATTTAAAAAAAAACAACAAAGAGGCTGACGGGCAGGTGCCACCCGTCAGGTTTGAATATTCAAAAGAGGCGGCAGAGCTCGACGGTGCCCGAGAGCCGCGGTGGTCGCCGGCGGCGATCCACGGCGAGGCAGGGGGATCGGGGGGTACCTCCGTGTTCAGTGCACCTTTCCGCGTCGGTGGGTGATGGTAGAGGTCGCCGGCGAGCACCACGTCAACGGCGCCCTTGCTCCGGCGGACGGTGGTTCGGGTGGTCGTGGGCCTCGTCGGAGAGTGCTGCGGAGGACAAATTGAGGAGGGGGTTAGCCTCCTGGTGGTGGTACGAGGCTACGGGCAAGAGTAGGACGATGGAGGAGTTCTCACGGAAGAGAACGTTGCCGGAGCCCAAGGCGGACGGAGATGGCCGGAGTTGAGGAAGAAGAGCTCCTCGAGGCTCTTCCAGTGGCTGGGCTGGGTCTGGTGAGGTGGTGGAGGTGTGCGGGGTCAAGAGCGCGCTCGGGGGTGCTATATATAGCCGGCCCGAGGCGGTTGCCGTGAACGGATAAGTCCGGCGAGTGATTACGGTGGCGCTGTGGCTGGACAGTCGGCTTAGGGGCTTGAGCATCATCTAGATGAAGCACTGGTGCCATCCCAGTGTCCAACTCAGCAAGGGAGGGAGGATTACGGCCTGTCCTCGACGGAACAGCCGCACGGCACGTCGGCGGCAAAGAACGCGCTCTACGCGTGCCAGGCCACGATGACGGTGCTGCATGCGTGCGCTGGCAAGGAGATGGCCACGCGGAGCTCTCAGGACGTTTGGGCGGTGCCGAACGGCGTTATGCCGCAGTGTGTCCCCTTGTCGGCCATTACGGTGGTTCTGCCGCCGCGGGACACGCCGGCGCAGGCGGGCCAGGGCGCCATCGACGCTAGGAAGGATCCAAGCGCGCGTGTGGAGCTCCGGACAAGGAGGGGCTGTGAGCAACGTGCCAAGTGCACAGTTTACCTGTGACTGAAACTCTGACGAAGAAACGACACTGAAATCTGAATTTTTCTGAATATGAACAGTAACAGTGCATGCCAGGTGTTCGACAGAATGATTTTGGCATGTGGGGATTTTTTCCCTTGAGCTGGTTTTTGGTGGAGTGGTCTCTCATTGCAACTAGAGGTTGCCTGAATTTTGTTGGAATTTTTGGAGAAGTGGAAATATGAATTTCACCAAATTTGACAAATCTGGTCCAAACTTGCAGAGGGTGAAATTTGGAAATTTTGAAAAGAAGAAGAGTAGATCTTGATGGTTCTAGGTTGTGGGTACCAAGGACCATCCAGAGGAGTTGGGTTGAGACCAAAAATCAAAGGCATTTAGGTACTTGCTTTGCAAATCACCTAGGTTCAAAATAAAAGACAGAATTGTTTTGGGAAAAGAAATAAATGGAATAAAATCCAAAAATGGATTTTATTAGTTTGGACAGAATGTTTGGGTTGTTCCAAAGTGGAAGGAGGGGTTTTCGGGGAAGTTTTACCATAAGAGGCATGGTAAAACAAGAATGGATCAAAACCAAATAAAAGCCCAAAACCAAAAAGGTTTTCTTTTTTTAAAAGAAACTAAATCCAAGAAAAGGTTTTTAGAGGGCAAACTTAGAAGAGGGTTTTTAAGAAGGGTTTAAATGACCTTCATCAAACCAAACAAGGTTCTTTCTGAAAACAAAAACCACAAAAAAATTTGGAGTGTCACAGCACCTACCCCCTTAGGAAAAATCTCGTCCCCGAGATTTCAGTTGATCCTCAAACAAGTGAGGATGCTCTGTCCGAAGAAAATCCTCTCTTTCCCAAGTGGCTTCACTCTCGGTGTGATTGCTCCACTGAACTCTGAAAAACTTGATGGTTTTCTGTCGGGTCCTTCTTTCAGACTCCTCCAATATTTTTACCGGATGTTCCCGATAGGTGAGGTCTGGTTGCACGTCGATGTTTTCATGGGATACTTGCTTTTCCAGGTTGCTTACGCACTTCCTTAATTGCGAGACGTGGAACACGTCGTGGATATCGGATAATTCTCTGGGTAAGTCTAGCTGGTAGGCTACCGTGCCTCTTCGTGCCACTATACAGAATGGTCCGATGAATCTTGGTGCTAGCTTCCCCTTAATCTTGAATCATTGCAGTCCCCTCATGGGGGATACTCGTAGGTATACGAACTCACCGGGTTCAAAATTGACTCCACGATGCTTCTGATCGTAATAACTCTTCTGTCGACTTTGAGCTGTCTTGAGTCGATCTCTAATTGTTTTAACTTTCTCCTCGGCCTCCTTGAGCATATCTGGGCCGAAGATATGGTTGTCTCCGGTCTCTGACCAATTTAGCGGGGTACGACATCTTCTCCCATACAGAGCTTCATAGGGTGCCATTTGCAAGCTTGCTTGATAACTGTTGTTGTATGCGAACTCTGCATATGGCAGGCTTTCTTCCCAACTGGTCCCATAGGTGAGGACACATGCTCTCAGCATGTCTTCTAGAATTTGGTTTACGCGTTCAGTTTGTCCGTCAGTCTGGGGGTGGTATGCTGTACTGAAAGCTAGTTGGGTTCCCAAAGCCTGTTGTAGGTGATCCCAAAATCTGGAGATGAATTGTGTGCCCCTGTCAGATATTATAGTCTTTGGAACTCCATGTAGGCAGGCGATACGGGAAAGATAAAGCCTGGCAAGCTTCTGAGTGGTGTGGGTTGTCTTCACGGGAATGAAGTGTGCTACTTTAGTCAGTCTATCTGTGATGACCCATATGGCATCATGTCCGTGTCGTGACCGAGGTAGCCTAACAATAAAATCCATTCCAATCTCGTCCCATTTCCACTCAGGTATCTTATTTGGTTGTAAAAGTCCGGCCGGTTTCTGGTGCTCGGCCTTGATGCGTTGACATGAGTCACAACATGCGATGAACGTGGCTATGTCCCTTTTCATACCATGCCACCAAAATGTTTCCTGAAGATCCTTGTACATTTGTGTTCCTCCTGGATGGATCGAATACGGAGCGGTGTGGCCTTCAGCTAAAATTTGCTGTTTAAGGTCCTTAATATTTGGTACGCAAAGTCTATCTCCGTACCACAATATTCCCTGCTCATCGATAACAAACTCTGAGGCCTAGCCCAAACTCACTTTCCATTTTGTGCCTGCAATGCTGGGGTGTCCATGCTGAGCCTCTTTAACTTTTTCTATCAGGGTAGGCTGTATTTCTAAATTTTACACACTGCCTTCAGTGACTATCATCAAGTTGAGTTTAGCAAACTCCTGCTGAAATTCAGGTCTCAGGTTTGGTAGGCTGCCATTGTTCAGACTGGGGTTCCGACTTAGAGCATCTACCACTACATTAGCTTTTCCTGGATGATAGTGGATTCCAACATCATAATCCTTTACTAATTCCAACCAATGTCGTTGCCGTAAATTGAGCTCTAGTTGTGTGAAAATATACTTGAGACTTTTATGGTCCGTGTATATTTCACAACGATTTCCAAGTAAAAAGTGTCTCCATTCCTTGAGTGCATGAATAACTGCTGCTAACTCCAGGTCATGAGTAGGATAATTTTCCTCAGGTTTGCGAAGTTGTCTGGAAACATACGCGACTACCTTGCCTTCTTGCATCAATACGCATCCGAGGCCCTTCCGGGATGCGTCACAATACACCTCAAAATTCTTGTGTATGTCTGGCACAATTAATACTGGTGTTGTCGTTAATTTCCCTTTTAGTTCTTGGAAGCTTTTCTCGCAAGCTTCCGTCCATTCAAACTTCTTGTCTTTCTTGAGTAGCTGCGTCATTGGCTTTGCTATAGTGGAAAATCCTTCAATAAATCTTCGGTAGTAACCTGCCATTCCCAAGAAACTTCGCACGTCCGTTACGCTGGCTGGTGATTTCCATCCAAGTACGGCCTTGACCTTTTCCGGGTCTACTGCAATACCTTCTTGGGTCAGTACGTGGCCCAGAAAACCTACTTGTCTTGGCCAAAATTCACACTTGTTGAACTTGGCGTATAATTGATGTTTCCTGAGTTCTCCTAGCACAATTCGGAGATGTTCAGCGTGCTCTTCTGGTGTCTTGGAGTATATCAGAATATCGTCGATAAATACCACCACAAACTTGTCCATATATTTCATAAATACTTTGTTCATGAGGTGAACAAAATATGCGGGAGCGTTTGTTAGTCCAAATGGCATTACTGTGAACTCATACAGTCTCTATCTGGAGGTGAAGGCTGTCTTGGGTATATCTTCTGTTCGTACTTTTAACTGATGGTAACCCGACCTTAAGTCAATTTTTGAGAATACCTTGGCCTGAGTGAGCTGATCAAATAAATCATTTATCCGTGGCATCGGATATTTGTTCTTGATTGTGACCATGTTAAGTGCTCGATAATCTATACACAATCTCAGTGTTCCATCCTTCTTTTTGGCAAATAAAATCGGGGAGCCCCAAGGTGAGGAGCTGACTCGTATATACCCTTTGTCCAATAATTCTTTTATTTGCTTCTTCAATTCTACCAACTCGAATGGTGCCATTCTGTATGGTTTCTTGTATATGGGAGCGGTTCCGGGTGCTAGCTCAATGCTGAATTCTATCTCTCGGTCTGGTGGCATGCCTGGTAGTTCTTCGGGAAATACGTCTGGAAATTCACATACCACCGGAATCTTGCTTAATTCAGAAATATCTACTTTGTTCAATCTCGGTTGCCGGGATATTTTTCTCTCTTTGGCAGAAACTTTTATTGTCTTCCCATGGTGGTGGGTGAGAATTACGGTCCTGTTGAAACAATCAATAAAACCTTTGTTGGTGGTTAACCAATCCATCCCTAAGATGATGTCCAGTCCTTTATTTTCCAACACAATAAGGTTGGCGTGGAACTTCAATCCTTCAAACTCAATAATCACACCTTGGCAGTAACTCTGAGTAACTTGCTTAATCCCAGGGGACTTGACGATCATTGATTTTTCCAAGGGAAGCATCGAAAAATTATTTTGCAAAGAAAAACTTTTCGAAATGAATGGGTGAGAAGCTCCTGAATCAAACAAAACCATGGCAGGTATTGTGTTGACAGGGAACGTACCGAGTACGATATCTGGGGCATTCTGTGCTTCCTCTTTAGTCACGTGGTTCAGATGACCCTTCCTGTGGTTGTTATTGGGGTTGAAATTGTTGCGCTTGGGCGCTGAATTATTGCCACCATTGTTCGGCTTTGGGGTCGAGTTCCTTGGCTTGGGGCACTGCTTGGCATAGTGCCCTTCTTCTCCACAAGCGTAGCAAGTAACGCCTGGGCGATACGTGAACTCCTTGTCCCTTGCATGGAAATTCTTGACCGGGCGTGAGACGTTGGTCGTGGGTTTGTGTGTCCCACCTTTCTGAAAATCTGTCTTGCTTCGGTGGTTGCGAGCAAGATTAGTCTGGTCCCTTTTTCGCTTGCGGAAATCCTCCAAGCTGCGTCTCTCATTTTCCAAGGTAATGGCCTTATCCACCAGCGTTTTAAAATCTGGGAAGGTGTGCACAACCAGCTGGCACTTGAGCGCGGGCGCCAGACCGTCTAGGAATTTTTCCATCTTCTTGCTTTCAGTCATACGATCCTCGTTGGCGTAATGAGACAACAGAGTAAACTGACTGTTTTATTCTGACACCGTCATAGTCCTTTGCTTGAGGTCATCAAATTCTCTCTTCTTGATCTTCATAAGACTTTTAGGGATATGCGCCCCATGAAAACCTTCTTTGAAATCCTCCCAAGTTATATTATTTTTGTTGGGGTGCATGTGTAGGAAATTTTCCCACCACGATGCAGCTGCTCCACTGAGATAGTGCGGTGCATATAGTACTTTCTCAAGGTCTGAACATTGTGCAATAATTAATTTTCTTTCCATGTCTCGAAGCTAGTCCTCGGCCTCAAGAGGTTTGTCAGTATGAGAAAATGTTTGGGGACGCGTCTTCTGTAGCTCAGATAACTTGGATTGCTGCTGATACTGTCCACGGTGATTTCCCATATTGATGACTTGGTTCATCATTTCCTGATGTTGTTGCTGACTTTGCTCATAAAGGCGGCACATTTGGGAAAGTGTTGTTTCACTGTCCTGTTGACTTGACTGCCCCTGTGTGAAATTGTTGCTTGGTTGTGTGCCAAAATTTTCCTCTGGCGGAGTTGGCATGGAGCGCGTACAAGGACGAGACATTTTTCACTCTAGGGATATATTTTGTGAAACTCATAAGAAAGGGGAATGAGTCGAAAAAAATCAATAAATGCACAAAGACGTGAAATTTTTTTAATGCTCCAGGATTTTGAAAATAAAAATCGTTTGCGCACGGAGAAGGACTACTCATTACAATCTTACAAGCAAGCAGTAATTATACAATACATCACTCAGGATATGCGTACAATATCCTGACATGTTATTTAGGCTAGTGCACTTCTCCCAGTTCCTACATGATGCGCAAGCAAGCTACTTCTCACAACCTATGTACATATAAACATATCGTACAAGCCGGTACATTGCCAGTCGTCTAAGCGTACTCAGTCGGAGATGTTAACGATCTCCTTTGCCCTGCCGAGGGTGACACACAGTGAGGCTGGGGACTCAACCTCCTCCTCGCTAATAGGCTCCAGACGTGAAGCGCTGCGCTGAGCAGATGGAGCGGGGGCCATAGGTGGAGTAACACGAACAGGAGTGGGCGCAATGGGTGGTGCAGAGCGGACTGGAGTGGGCGCAATGACTTGGTTGAATTCCTCGGTGGTAGGCAGGCGACGAGAAGTGGCGAGAGTGGTAGGTGCATAAGATGCTGAGGACGAGACGAAAGTCAGTGGCGGAGCGGTGTGCAGGAGCTCCCTCCTGTTGGCGGCACAGCCATGGACTGAGTCCATGCGGGCAGCCACGAAGTCATCCACCAGGTTGTTGAAGGCTGCCTCCAGAGCCCAGAGGTACTCGATAAGCATCTCAAAAGCCTCGTCTCGTTCTCCTCTGGGGCAAGAGAACGCGTAGTGACAGGCGTATGGCACGTGGCATGGAAGGTAGCGGTAACGACGAGTCTTCATAGCAAGAAGGACATCCTTGAGACGAGCTATCGCCTCACGGGCTGCCATCTGCATAGCATGCTTCTCCGTAGGCATGGCTCTTCCCAAGTACCGGAAGGGGCATAACTCAACACGCCCTCCCTTGAATTGCACCGCGGCCTGGTGCATGGTCAGACTATCGTTGACTTTGTGCTGATAGAGTGTGAAGACTGGGCGCATAGATGGCCCCATCACGACCTGGACGATGAAGGTGAGAAGCTTGACGAACCCATCAGGCTCCTTGGCGAACATCTGAGACTCGCAGTTGTTGTCAGCCATCTACAAAAGTAGGCAAAATTTCTGAGTGGTCAGATCATAAATTTATGCTGAATGTCAGAAAAATGACTACATTTGCAAAAATAAGAATTGGCTCTATTATGCTTATAACCGATTAGCGATCGCGCCTAGTGGCTTCCTACAGTCAGCCTGGCTCTGATACCAAGCTTGTCACGACCGGTTTTTCAATAAAAATATTTATCAAGAAACCGATCTTAAATTCCCAGTGTCAGGAAGATCCTCCTCACTGGTAGACAAAACCTTGATACAATAAGCCACTAGCATTAATATATTACAGAGTTGAGCTGGGTGCTCAACAATTTATTACAAGCACGCCAATAATTATACATAATGGCGGATATGACACAATGGTGTGGGGCAGCTTACTACAGACACGAGATAAAAGTGGTGGTGGAATATCAAAGTGGAGTGGATAACATGACTCCTAAACTGGCAGCTCATCGAGCGTCGAGGTGAGGCTTGATGAATTTATTTGGGTAGCGGAAGCGGATATAATACATTGACCAGACCGGGGTCGCACGAGACTGACTGGGACTCCTCTAGGCGTCGGACTCGCTATCGAACTCTTCATCCATGAGATCGCCTTCGTCAGCATCTGGCCAAATCAACAAGCCAGGTGAGTACTTTGAAAGTACTCGCAAGACAGTTCGGACTTAAGATATAACAAATGCATGCATGTATGTGTCATTAGCCAAATTAATTATGCTCATTCCAATAATAATATTATTTTTGCATGACTTGATAAGTAAAACAAAATAACTGAAAAACCAATCGAGTGTCTGGAGCAACGCCTCGAAAGGTAAATAAATAAAGTTCATGCCGCAGTCGGGCATCTAAGCGACACCACATAAAGGGCTTAAAAGGAATACCACAGTCGGACGTCTGAGCGACGTCACAGAAAGGGCTTGTAAAAGAAATGCCACAGTCGGACGTCTGAGCGACATCACAGGAAGGGCTTGTAAAAGAAATGCCACAGTCGGACGTCTGAGCGACATCACAGAAAGGGCTTGTAAAAGAAATGCCACAGTCGGACGTCTGAGCGACATCACAGAAAGGGCTTGTAAAAGAAATGTCACAGTCGGACGTCTGAGC